>NC_059202.1:22809188-22974188 GCF_020615455.1 Coregonus clupeaformis
TCCTTCCCTAAATAAACATTCTGCTCGTTGTGGTTTTAAAAGGAACCTGAGGTCACCCTCCTCGCAATTACAACCCTTCCTGGGAAGAAGATGAGTGTGCTGCTGGCCACTCGACAAAACCCCAAAGTGGCCCCGCACACATACAGCGCAGAGGACGATAGTGGGACCACCCGTACACCCCCCTCTGACTCGGATTTACAAACCCTGGGTTAAGAGATGACAAGGGAAAAGAGAAAACTGCTGAGAGAGAGTGGGGAGAGAGAGGGGAGAGGGATGGGAGAGAGAGGGGAGATGGATAGAGTGGAGAGAGAGGGGAGAGGGAGGGGCGAGAGAGGAGAGAGGGGAGAGGGAGAAGGGAGAGGGAGGGGAGAGAGAGGGGAGAGAGAGGGGAGAGGGAGTAGGGGAGAGAGAGTGGGGAGAGAGAGAGGAGAGAGTGGGGACAGAGATAGAGGGAAGAGAGAGGGGAGAGAGAGGAGAGAGGGAGAGGGGAGAGAGAGAGGGGAGAGAGAGGGAGAGAGAGAGGGGAGCGAGAGGGGGGAGAGGGGAGCGAGAGATAGGGGAGAGAGTGGGGAGAGAAAGGGGAGAGAGAGAGGGGAGAGAGAGAGGGGAGAGAGGGGAGAGAGAGTGGAGAGAGAGAGGGGAGAGAGAGTGGAGAGAGAGAGGGCAGAGAGAGAGGGGAGAGAGAAGGGAGAGGGAGAGAGGAGAGAGAGTGGAGAGAGAGAGGGGAGAGGGGAAAGAGAGGGGAGAGAGAGGGGGGAGAAAGAGAGAGAGAGAGAGAGAGGGGGAGAGAGAGAGAGAGAGAGAGAGGGGAGAGAGAGAGAGAGAGAGAGAGAGAGAGAGAGAGAGAGAGAGAGAGAGAGAGAGAGAGAGAGAGAGAGAGAGAGAGAGAGAGAGAGAGAGAGAGAGAGAGAGTGAGAGTGAGAGTGAGAGTGAGAGAGAGAGAGAGTAGAGAGAGAGAGGTGGACAACAGTAACAAGGCAGAGGAAGATCAATTATTGTCCCCTGCTCCCTCGCTACATGCCTGACATTGCCACTTCCTGGTCATTAAGAGCTGGCCCTCTCTCACCCCTGACAGTACATCCTCCACTCCACTGGGGCTCCCTGATAGGGATAGGAAGGGGATGTGAGTGGATGGGAATGGGATGGGTGGGAACAAGTGATGGTCTCCATTACTCTATGTGAGGTCAGCACACGTCATTCACGTGTGTGTTGTTGAGAGATGATACCTCTCAGCTAATCAGGACCCACTGCAATGGCCATACTGCATGTACAGTAGAGTTCTAATTCTATGGGAAAGAAAGTCATAGGGCTACCTTTTGGGGTGGAGCCTTTGTTCTGTTTCCTTTGTGGAAGGCACTGTTGTGTGAGTGAGACTTGGGCAAGGGGCCCTCTTGGGCCTCCTAGTAGGTTGTACTGACGAGTCATGATGGCTGATGTTTTTTTGAGCGAAACAAAATGCATCTTTGTCTCCCGATGACTGGACAATGAAGGCCTCCTGATGCGCTGAACACATCTAGCCATACGACACCACACACACAAAGACATACACAAACACACACACAAACACAAACACAAACACAAACACAAACACAAACACACACACACACACACACACACACACACACAAACACAAACACAAACACAAACACAAACACAAACACAGACACAGACACAGACACACAGACAGACACACACACCCCTCTTTACCTCCGTGGACTGTTCAGGGTGAATATAGCAAACCGCCCTTGCTGTCTCTGCCTGGCCGGTTCCCGTCTCTCCATTATGATTATCTGCCTCTGACCCTATTACGGGGGCTGAGTCACTGGCTTATTGGTGCTTTCCATGCCGTCCCCAGGAAGGGTTCGTTACTAGAGTGGGTTGAGTCACTGACGTGATCTTCCTATCCGGTTTGTTGCCCCCTCGGGCTCGTGCAGTGGAGGAGATCTTCGTGGGCTATACTCAGCCTTGTCTCAGGGTAGTAGGTTGGTGGTCTGTTGATATCCCTCTGGTGGTGTGGGGGCTGTGCTTTGGCAAAGTGGGTGGGGTTATATCCTGCCTGGTTGGCCCTGTCCGGGGGTATCGTCGGACGGGGCCACAGTGTCTCCCGACCCCCCCTGTCTCAGCCTCCAGTATCTATGCTGCAATGGTCTATGTGCCGGGGGGCTAGGGTCAGTCTGTTATATCTGGTGTTATTCTCCTGTCTTATCCGGTGTCCTGTGTGAATTTAAGTATGCTCCCTCTAATTCTCTCTCTCTCCCTCTCTCCCTCCCCTCCTGGAGGACCTGAGCCCTAGGACCATGCCTCAGGACTACATGGCCTGATGACTCCTTGCTGTCCCCAGTCCACCTGGTCGTGCTGCTGCTCCAGTTTCCACTCTTCTGCCTGCGGCAATGGAACCCTGACCTGTTCACCGGACGTGCTACCTTGTCCCAGACCTGCTGTTTTCAACTTCTCTCTCTACCGCACCTGCTATTTCAACCTCTAAATGCCCGGCTATGAAAAGCCAAGTGACATTTACTCCTGATGTACTGACTTGTTGCAACCTCTACAACCACTGTGATTATTATTTGACCCTGCTGGTCATCTATGAACGTTTGAACATCTTGGAGAGAAATCTGGCCTTAATGGCCATGTCCTGTTATAATCTCCACCCGGCACAACCAGAAGGGGACTGGCCACCCCTCAGAGCCTGGTTCCTCTCTAGGTTTCTCCCTTTCTAGGGAGTTTTTCCTAGCTACCGTCCTTCTACATCTGCATTGCTTGCTGTTTGGGGTTTTAGGCTGGGTTCTGTATAGCACTTTGTGACATCTGCTGATGTAAAAAGGGTTTTATAAATACATTTGATTGACTAAATAATCTGTAACAGTGGTGAGCAAGAAGTAATGTCAATGCCTGGAAAAGAATGTGGCCTTGAAAATGTTTGGAGGAACAAAACAATCGATTTCTACTGCTAATAAAGATGTTTGTTCTGCATATTTCATTTTCAATGTTCAACACTTCATAGAGTCTACGTATTACATTTCTATGTTCAACACTTCATAGAGTATACATATTTCATTTCTATGTTCAACACTTCATAGAGTCTACATATTACATTTCTATGTTCAACACTTCAAAGAGTATACATATTACATTTCTATGTTCAACACTTCATAGAGTCTACATATTACATTTCTATGTTCAACACTTCATAGAGTATACATATTACATTTCTATGTTCAACACTTCATAGAGTCTACATATTACATTTCTATGTTCAACACTTCATATAGTATACATATTACATTTCTATCTTCAACACTTCATAGAGTCTACATATTACATTTCTATGTTCAACACATTGATTTGATTTGATTGATATAGCGGGATGGGGTCTTTGATGTTCTCTAGAGATGTTTTGTTTGGCTCGGCGCTCGCCGGGTATGGCAACCTCCCCCTATGTGTGAACATGGAGGATTAGTGATTTCTTGAGTCCCTCTAATGAAGCCTGTTTGATGTGGAGTGCCCAATTACTGCATCATGCCAGAGACCCCGATCGGGACCGCGGCATGGCCAGGAACCAGGGCCCTCTCACCTTGGACCCGTGGACGGAGACCTGTCTACCTACCAGACGGTCGTCACTAGTTACCACATCCACAAAGTCATAACCCCACCTGTTTCTAAAATGTATCTTTTAAAAATGTGATGTTAAACCTAACCCTAATCTTAAACACAGCTAACCTCATGCCTAACCTTAAATTAAGACCAAAAAGCAATTTTTGTTTTCATTAATGTTTACGATATCCCATTTTGTCTTTGTGGCTGTGCCATCTAGTGGAAACCCTACCAGACAGCGCCCACCCACTCAGCAACGATGGTAGTTAATGCTGTTTTAGGTTCTCTGCTGTGTGCCTCTCCTCCATGTTCTCAGTAGTACGTGGGACTTCATGTCCCACTTCTCATCAATGTGATGGCTCATTGCAGTGATGTTTGAAAGCGTGTTCATAGATGTCCAACAACCTGTTGCGCCACGTATGGTGTTTGAGAGCTTGCACTTTGTAGGCCTACTTGCAGAACAATCATTGTACAATTTCTCCATCTGAGCCATCATGGTTTTTCGACATGGCATCTTGTAGTCTGGTTCTAGACATGCCATTAGGGCAACTTTGAAGCTGACATCCTCTACCACTGACAATGGCTGCATATCAACTGCAATCATTTCTGTAATCAGTGCTATGATTTTCTCACTCCATCCTTTACCGCACTGCTGCCAGCAATGGGGTGGGTCTCACGGTTCCTCCCTTTAAGCATTGCACCTGTACTGCCACTGTAGCTCAATTCCACCTCGCAAAGTTTGCATTTCATCACCTTCCCATTTAACTTCTCAAAGTACTGCCACACAGAACTTCTCTGTCTCACTCTCTGACATTTTTCAACTGTTAACAAGGATGACGTGCGGAGTGCTTTATGTCCGTGGCAAATCATTTGAAATATGTTTATCTCCTCCTACTTGCTGCGTTACGTATTTGTTTAATTTAGTAAAAATAAAAAAAATAATAAAATACGTTCTTCGGTTAGGGATTTTTTCATAAACATTAACGATCACAATTTTGTTTAAACGTCACGCCCCTAGAAGCACATAAATAAAACTGTTGAAATGTGCTCTATCTATTCCACCCCCTATCTAAACATGTTTGGTTTGTGGGAAGGGAAGGACTCGGATGTGTTAGCATAAGGAGCCTGACAGATCTGCTGTGTGTGTGTGTGTGTGTGTGTGTGTGTGTGTGTGTGTGTTTGCATTTCAGGGGGCTTGCTTTTGTACTGTATGTGTGTTGTGCACAAGTTCCTTTGTGTGTACATACACAAGTGTGTGTGTGTGTGTGTGTGTGTGTTTCAGGGGGCTTGCTGTTGTACTGTATGTGTGTTGTGCGCAAGTTCCTTTGTGTGTATATACACAAGTGTGTGTGTGTGTGTGTGTGTGTGTGTGTGTGTGCTGTGTTTGAGTGTGTGTTTATGGTGGCGGTTGCTATGAGGAGTGAACACTGTACATGTGAGAATAGCCTTTCAGACTTTGTCTTGTGAGAGAGACACGCATGCATGCACATACGCACACGCAAACACACATAACTTTCGTGTTTAGTTCTAGATATAGCGTTAGAGACATGGCTTTATATTTAGATATTGAGTTGCAGATACGGTATAGTTCATATAGGGAAATCAGTCAAAAAATAAATTCATTAGGCCCTAATCTATGGATTTCACATGACTGGGAATACAAATATTCATCTGTTGGTCACAGATACCTTTTTAAAAAAGGTAGGGGCGTGGATCAGAAAACCAGTCAGTATCTGGTGTGACCACCATTTGCCTCATGCAGTGCGACAGGTCTCCTTCGCATAGAGTTGATTAGGCTGTTGATTTTGGCCTGTGGAATGTTGTCCCACTCCTCTTCAACGGCTGTGTGAAGTTGCTGGATATTGGCGGGAACTTGAACACACTGTCGTACACGTCGATCCAGAGCATCCCAAACTTGCTCAATGGGAGGCGTGTCTGGTGAGTATGCAGGCAATGGAAGAACTGGGACATTTTAAGCTTCCAGGAATTGTGTCCAGATCCTTGCGACATGGGGTTGTGAATTATCATCCTGAAACATGAGGTGATGTCCGCGGATGAATGGCACCACAATGGCACCACAATTGACCTCAGGATCTCGTCACGATATCTCTGTGTATTCAAATTGCCATCGATAAAATCCAATTGTGTTCGTTGTCTGTAGCTTATGGCTGCCCATGCCATAACCCCACCGTCACCAAGGGGCACTCTGTTCGCAACGTTGACATCAGCAAACCGCTCGCCCACACAACGTCATACACGCTGTCTGCCATCTACCCAGTACAGATGAAACTGGGATTCTCCAGCGTGCCAGTGGCCATCAAAGGTGAGCATTTGCCCACTGAAGTCGGTTACGACACCGAACTGCAGTCAGGTGAAGACCCTGGTGAGGACGACGAGCATGCAGATGAACTTCCCTGAGACGGTTTCTGACAGTTTGTGCAGAAATTCTTCAGTTGTGCAAACCAACAGTTTCATCAGCTGTCCGGGTGGCTGGTCTCAGACCATCCCGCAGGTGAAGAAGCCGGATGTGAAGGTCCTGGGCTGACGTGGATACACGTGGTCTGTGGTTGTGAGGCCGGTTGGACGTACTGCCAAATTCTCTAAAACGGCGTTGGAGGCAGTTTATGGTAGAGAAATTAACATTCAATTATCTGGCAACAGCTCTGGTGGACATTCCTGCAGTCAGCATGCCGATTGCATGCTCCCTCAAAACTTGAGACACCTGTGGCATTGTCTTGTGTGACAAAACTGCACATTTTAGAGTGGCCTTTTATTGTACCCATCACAAGGTGCACCTGTGTAATGATCATGCTGTTTAATCAGCTTCTTGAAATGCTACACCTGTCAGGTGGATGGATTATATTGGCAAATGAGAAATGCTCATTAACAGGGATGTAAACAAATTTGTGCACAACATTTGAGAGAAATAAGCTTTTTGTTTTTTATTTCAGCTCATGAAATATGAGACCAACACCTTACATGTTGCGTTTGTATTTTTGTTCAGTTTATATTCTATATATATATATGTTAGCCTACAGGTAAATCTGACGTGAGATTGATCAGGAATGATCCAGAACTGATTACGTTACTTGGCCAGATGGAATCAGATTTTTTATATGGAGAATCGTTGGGAAATGAACATAAAATGATGTCCGATGTTTTGTGGTGAGAGATGATAGAACGGCCACCCGTTAATCATATGGTGACCGTACAGTAATACGGTTATCTGTCATGTCTGTAATGTAATAAGATGGGAAGCATCTTTCTGTATCTAAGCAGTGCGGGAAGACTGAGGCTCTCACATAGACAGATGGGATGTTATGTAGATCCTGAGAGGCTGCTTTCACACCACAGGCTCCCTCTAAGTGTTCACATCGTGTGTGTGTGTGTGTGTGTGTGTGTGTGTGTGTGTGTGTGTGTGTCAAGTCACTGCAACAGGGAATATCCATACAGTCAGATCTGAGTGACTCTCGAGGAATGGAATGTGTGTGAGCCTACTCCCGCTCCGGCGCTCGGCGTCGCCGGTCCACTAACCACCTGTCCTGGCAACCCACATTACCCACACCTGGCAACCCACATTATGCACACCTGGCAACCATCATTACACACACCTGCTCCCCATCGTTATGCACACCTGGACTTCATCATTAGCTTGATTACTTCCCCTTTATTTAGCCCTCAGTAGCCTCATTCTTCAGGCAGTATTGGTTTTGTTTTTACGCTGCTCTTGTTTTGTATATCGTCATGTTCCTTGTTATTAAACTCACCAACTGCACTTGCTTCCTGACTCCCCGTGTCGTGTTTACAGTATTAACCTGGTAAAAACCTGTTCGTCAGTCGCTAGCCCGGGAGAGTCAATGTCATGGAAGTGACATGATAATGGAATGATATCCCTTTAATGAATGAGGACTGCTAGCTGTAGATGATGTACTAGTGTGAATCAGACATTGTGTAAATGTTTTATAAGGTGAAGTCAAAAGAATACTCCCGTCCCATTTCTCCTACTCTGAGAGTATGACAATAGTGGTAAAAGACTGACTGGCTGGCTGAGTGACTGACAGAAGAGAGACAGACAGATTGTGAATGACAAACTGAAATGGACATTAATCTAAAACTGCCCAACGACAAGAGAAAAAGGGGAAGGGAAGTCTGAATGAGAGACAAAGTTGAATAGAGAGAGTAGTGTGTGGAGTGAGTCAGAGAGGGGGGAGAGGGACTCAGACAGAGGAAGCAGAAGATGACACACACACACACAGTGGTGTGGCTGTGCTGTGTTTGGGGAGGGGGGGTGTGTGCCAACGCACTCCGTCGGTCATCCCCGTAGGGCCCAGTCGTTTATTGTGCTGATCTTATCTGGCGCGTGCCTGTGCCGCTCATGCACCGCTGCAAGGCCCAGGAGAGAGGGGGCTGGGGGGTCACTAACTTGACAGCCATGACATAATGTCCCCTCAATACAGTTTCTCTCCCTCTTTAAAGACTCCACAACAAGGGCCCCTTTTCTTATAATGTTGTATACTTGGCTTTTCATCAACGACCCCCTCCATCCATCTCTCCCTCCTTTTCCCAAGCCAAAGACTCCCTTCACCTCCCTTGTGCTTTTGACTTTAAATGGGACATTTCAGACATATTTCAGAGCTCAAATGGTGTTTAACAGTATGTTTCAATGGAGGGTCTCTCACAGGACCCCCCCCCTCAACGAGAGTTCTTCACAGGTTCACTGTGGTGGGGCTGATGACTGAGGCTACATGATAATCTGATGCATGGGGAGAGAAACACAAGAGAACTATCTGGGGTTCATATTGTCTAAGTGTTGTTTTCACACTATACAGTGCCTTGCAAAAGTATTCATCCCCCTTGGTATTTTTCCTATTTTGTTGCATTACAACCTGTAATTTAAATGAATTTTTCTTTGGATTTCATGTAATGGACATGAACAAAATAGTCCAAATTGGTGAAGTGAAATTAAAAAAATAACTTGTAAAAAAATAAATAATAATAATAATAATAACGGAAAAGTGGTGCGTGCATATGTATTCACCCCCTCTGCTATGAAGCCCCTAAATAAGATAAGGGGGGGACGGGACACTAACTTGACAGCCATGACATAATGTCCCCTCAATACAGTTTCTCTCCCTCTTTAAAGACTCCACAACAAGGGCCCCTTTTCTTATAATGTTGTATACTTGGCTTTTCATCAACGACCCCCTCCATCCATCTCTCCCTCCTTTTCCCAAGCCAAAGACTCCCTTCACCTCCCTTGTGCTTTTGACTTTAAATGGGACATTTCAGACATATTTCAGAGCTCAAATGGTGTTTAACAGTATGTTTCAATGGAGGGTCTCTCACAGGACCCCCCCCCTCAACGAGAGTTCTTCACAGGTTCACTGTGGTGGGGCTGATGACTGAGGCTACATGATAATCTGATGCATGGGGAGAGAAACACAAGAGAACTATCTGGGGTTCATATTGTCTAAGTGTTGTTTTCACACTATACAGTGCCTTGCAAAAGTATTCATCCCCCTTGGTATTTTTCCTATTTTGTTGCATTACAACCTGTAATTTAAATGAATTTTTCTTTGGATTTCATGTAATGGACATGAACAAAATAGTCCAAATTGGTGAAGTGAAATTAAAAAAATAACTTGTAAAAAAATAAATAATAATAATAATAATAACGGAAAAGTGGTGCGTGCATATGTATTCACCCCCTCTGCTATGAAGCCCCTAAATAAGATCTGGTGCAACCAATTACCTTCAGAAGTCACATAATTAGTTAAATAAAGTCCACCTGTGTGCAATCTAAGTGTCACATGATCTCAGTATATATACACCTGTTCTGAAAGGCCCCAGAGTCTGCAACACCACTAAGCAAGGGGCACCACCAAGCAAGCGGCACCATGAAGACCAAGGAGCTCTCCAAACAGGTCAGGGACAAAGTTGTGGAGAAGTACAGATCAGGGTTGGGTTTTTTAAAAATATCTGAAACTTTGAACATCCCATGGAGTTTTATTAAATCCATTATTAAAAAATGGAAAGAATATGGCACCACAACAAACCTGCCAAGAGAGGGCTTCCCACCAAAACTCACGGACCAGGCAAGGAGGGCGTTAATCAGAGAGGCAACAAAGAGACCAAAGATAACACTGAAGGAGCTGCAAAGCTCCACAGCGGAGGTTGGAGTATCTGTCCATAGGACCACTTTAAGCCGTACACTCCATAGAGGTGGGCTTTACGGAAGAGTGGCCAGAAAAAAGCCATTGTTTAAATAAAAAAATAAGCAAACACGTTTGGTGTTCGCCAAAAGCCATGTGGGAGACTCCCCAAACATATGGAAGAAGGTACTCTGGTAAGATGAGACTAAAATTGAGCTTTTTGGCCATCAAGGAAAACGCTATGTCTGGCGCAAACCCAACACCTCTCATCACCCCGAGAACACCAGAAAAATCGGCAGGGACTGGAAACTGGTCAGAATTGAAGGAATGATGGATGGCGCTAAATAAAGGGAATTTCTTGAGGGAAACCTGTTTCAGTCTTCCAGAGATTTGAGACTGGGATGGAGGTTCACCTTCCAGCAGGACAATAACCCTAAGCATACTGCTAAAGCAACACTCAAGTGGTTTAAGGGGAAACATTTAAATGTCTTGGAATGGCCTAGTCAAAGCCCAGACCTCAATCCAATTGAGAATCTGTGGTATGACTTAAAGATTGCTGTACACCAGCGGAACCCATCTAACTTGAAGGAGCTGGAGCAGTTTTGCGTTGAAGAATGGGCAAAAATCCCAGTGGCTAGATGTGCCAAGCTTATAGAGACATACCCCATTAGACTTGCAGCTGTAATTGCTCAAAATGTGGGTCTACAAAGTATTGACTTTGGGGGGGTGAATAGTTATGCACGCTCAAGTTTTCTTTTTTTTTTGTGTTATTTCTTGTTTGTTTTACAAAAAAAAATATTTTGCATCTTCAAAGTGGTAGGCATGTTGTGTAAATCAAATGATACAAACCCCCCCAAAAATCCATTTTAATTCCAGGTTGTAAGGCAACAAAATAGGAAAAATGCGAAGGGGGGTGCATACTTTCGCAAGCCACTGTAACAAGTGGACTATAGGGTTGGATATTTACAGTCCACATAACCTTTTCCTCCATAAGATACAATGAGTCAATATACTAAATGTTTTATGTGAATGGCTACCACTCACTCTAACATACAGCACACAAAAAAACAAGAAATCTGTCTGCAAAGTAAAGTGTTTGTGTGTGTGTGTGTTTTGGTTCCTTTGTGCGGTACAGTGTGTGTGTGGGTAAGCAGAGGGAAGCCTAGCAGTCTAACCCTGAGCTCCCTGCACCTCCTCGCACCTCCCCCTCGTGCCTCCTCGTCCCTCCAAGGTTAGGGAGGGCCGAGGGGCCCGAGGTGCATCCGCCCCCACAGCTGAAGTGGATCAATGAAGCCAGCCTCGACACCAGCAGGCCCCCGGCGGTATGTCTGAGGATGAGAGGAGCTGGGGAGGGAGCGAGGGAGGGAGGGAAGAGGAGGGGGTAGGAAATATGCCTAGACTGAGTCACTCACTCCCTCACTCACATAAACACACTGCCAGGCGCTGCCCCTGCTTGCCTGCATGGGAGGCCCTGCAGGCCCTCTGGGCCCCAGTGTGCCCCCTCTCTCTCTCTCTCTCTCACACAGCCCTGCTCTGGCACATTGATGATGAAAGATATCCAGCCAGGAGAGGAGAGGAGGGAAACTGTCCCAGAGCCAGAGGGTTAAGACCTGACATGAACCCCTAGCTCTGATTCCTCCTCTTCATCCCCATCATCATCATCATCATCATCATCATCATCATCTTCATTACGAGCTACATTATCTTTCAAGCTCCTCCTCCCGTCATCCTCACCATCATCATCCTCGTCATCATCATCCTCATCATCCTCGTCCTCGTCATCCTCGTCCTCGTCATCCTCGTCATCGTCATCCTCGTCATCATCATCCTCGTCACCCTCATCCTCGTCGTCCTCGTCATCCTCATCATCCTCATCCTCGTCATCCTCATCCTCGTCATCCTCGTCGTCCTCATCATCCTCGTCATCTTCGTCATCGTCATCCTTGTCATCGTCATCCTCGTCCTCGTCATCCCCGTCATCCTCGTCATCATCATCCTCGTCATCCTCATCCTCGTCCTCGTCATCCTCGTCATCGTCATCCTCGTCATCATCATCCTCGTCATCATCATCCTCGTCATCCTCGTCATCGTCATCCTCGTCATCATCATCCTCGTCACCCTCATCCTCGTCGTCCTCGTCATCCTCGTTATCCTTGTCCTCATCATCCTCGTCATCCTCGTCATCATCATCCTCGTCCTCGTCATCCTCGTCATCGTCATCCTCGTCATCTTCGTCATCGTCATCCTCGTCATCGTCATCCTCGTCATCCTCGTCATCATCATCCTCGTCATCATCATCCTCGTCCTCGTCATCCTCGTCCTCGTCATCCTCATCATCATCATCCTCGTCATCCTCGTCATCGTCATCCTCGTCCTCGTCATCCCCGTCATCTTCGGCATCCTCGTCATCCTCGTCATCGTCATCCTTGTCCTCGTCATCCTCGTCATCCTTGTCCTCATCATCCTTGTCCTCGTCATCCTTCGTCATCGTCATCCTCGTCATCCTCGTCCTCATCATCGTCATCCTCGTCATCCTTGTCCTCATCATCCTCGTCATCGTCCTCCTCGTCATCCTTGTCCTCATCATCCTCGTCATCCTCGTCCTCGTCATCCTCGTCATCATCGCCCTCCAACTCAGAAGTCCACTGAAATGTCAAGTAAGTTAGCACAGTAGCACTCCACCAATAATATCTTCTTGTGTATACATTTCACGGTAACAGTGAATAAGATTGCAGTTGACGCCTACTAAACGCTGTATGAATAGCAGTAGTTTTAACAACAGAGCAGGGCATCCCAATCAGTGTTGTGATTTCTGAAATTCCTCAACAGTAGCGTGTGTGTGTGTGTGTGTGTGTGGTGGAGCGCAGTGTGCCACGTTTCTATGTGAATAGCCCCCAGCTTCACACCTGGCCTGGCTGGAGCTCCAGTCCCACCCCCCCATCCCCTGGTTACTGCCTGCCCCCATAGAGGGAGCCCCCCTGTCTCAGCCTCCAGTATCTATGCTGCAAACGTCTATGTACAGTCTGTCCTATCTGGTGAAATTCTCCTGTGTGAACTTAAGTATGCTCTCTCTCTCTCTCTCTCTCTCTCTCTCTCTCAATTCAATTCAATTCAATTTCAATTTAAGGGCTTTATTGGCATGGGAAACGTGTGTTAACATTGCCAAAGCAAGTGAAATAGATAGTAAACAAAAGTGAAATAAACAATAAATATTAACAGTAAACATTACACTCAGAAGTTTCAAAAGAATAAAGACATTTCAAATGTCATATTATGTATATATACAGGGTTGTAACAATGTGCAAATAGTTAAAGTACAAATGGGAAAATAGATAAACATAAATATGGGTTGTATTTACAATGGTGTTTGTTCTTCACTGGTTGCCCTTTTCTTGTGGCAACAGGTCACAAATCTTGCAGCTGTGATGGCACACTGTGGTTTTTCACCCAGTAGATAAGGGAGTTTATCAAAATTGGGTTTGTTTGAATTCTTTGTGGATCGCTGTAATCTGAGGGAAATATGTGTCTCTAATATGGTCATACATTTGGCAGGAGGTTAGGAAGTGCAGCTCAGTTTCCACCTCATTTTGTGGGCAGTGTGCACATAGCCTGTCTTCTCTTGAGAGCCAGGTCTGCCTACGGCGGCCTTTCTCAATAGCAAGGCTATGCTCACTGAGTCTGTACATAGTCAAAGCTTTCCTTAAGTTTGGGTCAGTCGCAGTGGTCAGGTATTCTGCCACTGTGTACTCTCTGTTTAGGGCCAAATAGCATTCTAGTTTGCTCTGTTTTTTTGTTTGTTCTTTCCAATGTGTCAAGTAATTCTCTTTTTGTTTTCTCATGATTTGGTTGGGTCTAGTTGTGTTGTTGTCCTGTGGCTCTGTGGGGTCTTTTTGTGTTTGTGAACAGAGCCCCAGGACAAGCTTACTTAGGGGACTCTTCTCCAAGTTAATCAAATCAAATCAAATCAAATCAAATCAAATCAAATTTTATTGGTCACATGCGCCGAATACAACAGGTGCAGACATTACAGTGAAATGCTTACTTACAGCCCTTAACCAACAGTGCATTTATTTTAAACAAAAAAGTAAGAATAAAACAACAACAAAAAAGTGTTGAGAAAAAAAGAGCAGAAGTAAAAATAAAGTGACAGTAGGGAGGCTATATATACAATAGTATATAATAATATAATATAATATATAATAATCTCTCTGTAGGTGATGGCTTTGTTATGGAAGGTTTGGGAATCGCTTCCTTTTAAGTGGTTATAGAATTTAACGGCTCTTTTCTGGATTTTGATAATTAGCGGGTATTGGCCTAATTCTGCTCTGCATGCATTATTTGGTGTTTTACGTTGTACACGGAGGATGTTTTTGCAGAATTCTGCATGCAGAGTCTCAATTTGGTGTTTGTCCCATTTTGTGAATTCTTGGTTGGTGAGCGGACCCCAGACCTCAGAACCATAAAGGGCAATGGGTTCTATAACTGATTCAAGTATTTTTAGCCAGATCCTAATTGGTATGTCAAATTTTATGTTCCTTTTGATGGCATAGAAGGCCCTTCTTGCCTTGTCTCTCAGATCGTTCACAGCTTTGTGGAAGTTACCTGTGGCGCTGATGTTTAGGCCGAGGTATGTATAGTTTTTTGTGTGCTCTAGGGCAACGGTGTCTAGATGGAATTTGCATTTGTGGTCCTGGCAACTGGACCTTTTTTGGAACACCATTATTTTTGTCTTACTGAGATTTACTGTCAGGGCCCAGCTCTGACAGAATCTGTGCAGAAGATCTAGGTGCTGCTGTCTCTCTCTCTCTCTCTCTCTCTCTCTCTCTCTCTCTCGCTCTCTCTCTCTCTCTCTCTCTCTCTCAGGACCTGAGCCTTAGGAACATGCCTCAGGACTACCTGGCCTGATGACTCCTGGCTGTCCCCAGTCCACCTGGTCGTGCTGCTGCTCCATTTTCAACTGTTCTGCCTGCGGCAATGGAACCCTGACCTATTCACCGGACGTGCTACCTTGTCCCGTACCTGCTGTTTGTAACCATCTCTCTCTCTCTCCCTCCTTCTCTCTCTCTCTCTCTACCGGACCTGCTGTCTCGACCTCTGAATGCTGGGCTATGAAAAACCAACTGACATTTACTCCTGAGGTACTGACCTGTTGCACCCTCTACAACCACTGTGATTATTATTTGACCCTGCTGGTCATCTATGAACGTTTGAACATATTGAAGAACGATCTGGCCTTAATTGCCATGTACTCTTATTATCCCCACCGGGCACAGCCAGAAGAGGACTGGCCACCCCTCAGAGTCTGGTTCCTCTCTAGGTTTCTTCCTAGGTTCCTGCCTTTCATGGGAGTTTTTCCTAGCCACCGTACTTCTACATCTGCATTGCTTGCTGTTTGGGGTTTTAGGCTGGGTTTCTGTATAAGCACTTTGTGACATCTGCTAATGGGGTTGGGGGGTAGGGTTGGGGACGTGGGGTTGGGGACATGGGGTTGGGGACGGGGTTGGGGACATGGGGTTGGGGACGGGGTTGGGGGGTGGGGTTAGGGACGTGGGTCTGGGGTGTGGGGTTGGGTTGGGGTTGGGGGGGGTGGGGTTCAAATAAGACAGGACACACACACACATACGCACACCAGTGGCGGTTGGTTCCGTTTTAGATGAGGGAGGAGTAATCTTTTTTTTATGAGCATGGCCTTATTTCTATTACAAGCATTTTGGATGACTGTCATTCATATTCCATTCACCCAGTTCAATGTAACATCGATAGGTTTAGGCTACTATGTGATACTCAAATGTTCCCTATACCAATCATGAGGTTGCTACAACCTAGGCTATGAATGAAAGTTTACAACGTAGGTGAACACAGGTAGAGAGACAAATTTGAGGTGACAGACAGTGACACATGGACAGACAGTGACACGTTCAATACCGCCTTGCACACTCTTGCCTGCATCTAGATGATCTAAGGTGTAATCATTAGTCCAAAAGTTGCAAACAAGAGTTTCTATTGGACAAATTCAGGTATGTTTATCCCCGTTTCGTTCCGTTTGCTTACGTTTAAGAAACGTTTTTCAACAAAATCAGCAGAATGAATACACCCCTGATCACACGCAAAGAGTTCACTGTCATAGCCACATACAAACAGCTCATTGTATTCCTTCTCACATCTACGCCCTCTCCTCCCCTCACCTTTTCCCTTCGCTTATGGACATCAATGCACAACACATTGGCTGTCTGTGACCAGATGAAAAAACCTTTCCAAGCCAAACCTTCATATCATAACCACTTCACACAGCCTACATCGTTGTCACCATTTTAGCTAAAGTAACATCACAGTCAACATAGCTAATAGAACTAACTCGTTAGTAAACCCGCTACAATCATGCCGATCGAAAATGGCGCTGACAGACATTACGACCGGGAATACAACTTTCCCGAATTGGATCCTTTGTTCGTACCCCCCAGGGCAATTGAACTGATTCCAGAGGCTTATCCAAAACACCGCCGGTGGAGAAGAGGTATTCGGAGTGGACTTCTAGTCCACACCATCCACCGCTTCCGAGTATATTACTCACTAATGTTCAGTCTCTGGATAATAAAGTGGACGAGCTCAGGGTGAGAATCTCCTTCCAGAGAGACATCAGGGATTGTAACATACTCTATTTCACGGAAACATGGCTCTCTCGGGATATACTGTCTTTGTCCATACAGCCAGCTTGGTCCTCAGTATATCGTGCAGACAGAAATAAAATACCTCTCCGGGAAGAAGAAAGGGGGGGGAGGGGTTGTTTCATGATTAACCACTCATTGTGTGATTGTGAAAACGTACAGGAACTCAAGTCCTTTTGTTCACCCGACCTAGAGTACCTCACAATCAAATGCCGACCGTATTACCTCCCAAGAGAATTCTCTTTGGTTATAGTCACAGCCGTGCATATTCCCCCTCAAGCCGATACCACGATGGCCCTCAAAGAACTTCACTGGACTTTATGCAAACTGGAAACCACATATCCTGAGGCCGCATTTATTGTAGCTTGGGATTTTAACAAAGCAAATTTGAGGAAACACTACCGAAGTTCTATCAACACATTGACTGTAGTGCTTGCGCTGCTAAAACACTCGACCACTGCTACTCCAACTTCCGGGATGCCTACAAGTCCCTCCCCCACCCTCCCTTCGGCAAATTTGATCACGACTCCATTTTGCTCCTCCCTTCCTATAGGCAGAAACTCAAACAGGAAGTACCCATGCTAAGGACTATTCAACGCTGGTCTGACCAATCGGAATCAACGCTTCAAGATTGTTCAAGAAGCCTCCAAGAATAACATTGACGAATACACGGTTCTGTGACTGAGTTTATTAGGAAGTGTATAGGAGATATTGTACCCACTGGGACTATTAAAACCTACCCTAACCAGAAACCATGGATAGATGGCAGAATTCGCACAAAACAACTCAGACAAGAGACATATGTGGCAGGGTAAACAGACAATCACGGACTACAAAGGGACGTCAGTGACACCGACGTCTTGCTTCCGGACAAGCTAAACACCTTCTTTGCCCGCTTTGAGGATAAAACAGTGCCACCGGCGCGGCCCGCTACCAAGGACCATGGGCTCTCCTTCTCCGTGGCCGATGTGAGTAAGACATTAAAGTGTGTTAACCATCGCAAGGCTGCCGGCCCAGACGGCATCCCTTGCCGCGTCCTCAGAGCATGCGCAGACCAGCTGGCTGGAGTGTTTACAGACATATTCAATCTCTCCCTATCCCAGTGTGCTGTCCCCACTTGCTTCAAGATGTCCACCATTGCTCCTGTTCCCAAGAAAACAAATGTAACTGAAGTAAATTACTATATCCCCGTAGCACTCACTTCTGTCATCATGAAGTGCTTTGAGAGGCTAGTTAAGGATCATATCACCTCTACCTTACCTGACACCCTAGACCCACTTCAATTTGCTCACCGCCACAATAGATCCACAGACGATGCAATCGCCATCGCACTGCACACTGCCCTATCCCATCTGGACAAGAGGAAAACCCATGTAAGATTGCTGTTAATTGACTATAGCTCAGCATTCAACACCATAGTACCCTCCAAGCTCATTATTAAGCTCGGGCCCTGGGTTTGAACCCCGCCCTGTGCAACTGGGTCCTGGACTTCCTGACGGGTCGCCCCCAGGTGGTGAAGGTAGGAAGCAACACCTCCACTTCGCTGATCCTCAACACAGGGGCCCACAAGGTTGAGTGCTCCTGTACTCCCTGTTCACCCATGACTGCGTGGCCATGCACGCCTCCAACTCAATCATGAAGTTTGTAGACGACACAACAGTAATAGGCCTAATGACCAATTATGATGAGACAGCCTACAGGGAGGAGGTGAAGGCCCTGGGAGTGTGGTGACAGGAAAATAACCTCTCCCTCAATGTCAACAAAACAAAGGAGCTGATCTTGGACTTCAGGAAACAGCAGAGGGAGCACGCCCCTATCCACATTGACGGGCCTGCTGTGGAGCAGGTGGAAAGCTTACACACAAGTTCCTAGGCGTACACATCACTGACGATTTGAAATGGTCCACCCACACAGACAGTGCGGTGAAGAAGGCGCAACAGCGCCTCTTCAACCTCAGGAGGCTGAAGAAATCTGGCTTGGCACATAAAACCCTCACAAACTTTTACATATGCACAATTGAGAGCATCCTGTTGGGTACGGCAACTGCACTGCCCGCAACCGCAGGGCTCTCCAGAGGATGGTGCGGTCTGCCCAACGCATCACCGGGGGCAAACTATCTGCCCTCCAGTACACCTACAGCACCCGATGTCACAGGAAGGCCAAAAAGATCCTCTAGGACAACAACCACCGAGCCACTGCCTTTTCACCCCGCTATCATCCAGAAGGCGAGGTCAGTACAGGTGCATTAAAGCTGGGACCGAGAGGCTTCTGCCCCATACACATTAAATCACTAGTCACTCTAATAATGTTTATATATTTTTGCTTTACTAATTTCATATGTATATGCTGTATTCTATTCTACTGTATTTTAGTCTATGCCACTCCGACATTGCTCGTCCTAATACTTATAATATTTATATATTCCTTAATTCCATTATTTTACTTTTAGGTCGTGTATAGTGTGTATTGTTGTGAATTGTTAGATATACTGCACTGTTGGAGCTAGAAACACAAGCATTTCGCTACACCCGCAATAACATCTGCTAAACATGTGTATGTCACAAATAAAATTTGATTTGATTTCATTTCATTTACAGTGTAAAGTCTGTAAGCAGTTGAGCAGTTACACTGCCGGTCCCCGTTGGCCCAATAAATTAGTAAAACCAAAAGCTTACCTTGACTTGGAAGAGTTCCAGTGCTGGATAGTCATAGCTGGCTAGCTAACATAGCATTCCTCTATTTGAGCCAGGTGTTTGAGTAGGCTAAACTAGCTAGCTGCATTTGCTAGCTAAGTAAGTGAAAGTGAAAATGAAATGACCAAATATAGCTATCTCTCTCTCTCTCTCTCTCTCTTGCTCCTCCCTCATTTTTGAATAAATTCATTTGTTCAAAACTGTTCAACTATTGTCTTTCTCTCTCTTTGAGTCAACTACTCATCACATTTTCTGCACTGCAGTTCTAGCTAGCTGTTGTTTATGCTTTCAGTACTAGATTCATTCTTGGATACTTTGATTGGGTGGACAACATGACAGTTCATGCTGCAAGAGCTCTGATAGGTTGGAGGATGTCCTCCGGAAGTTGTCATAATTACTGCGTAAGTCTATGGAAGGGGGTGAGAACCATGAGCCTCCTAGGTTTTGTATTGAAGTCAGTGTACCCAAAGGAGGACAGAGGCTACTGTAGCTGTCCTCCGGCTACACCATGGTGCTACCCTACAGAGTGCGTTTGAGGCTACTGTAGACGTTCATTGCAAAACAGTGTGTTTTAATCAATTTTTTGGTGACATTTGAATATATTTAGTATAGTTCTATCTAAAAAGGATAACGTTTGAAATGTTTCACTATTTTTATTTGTATGAAATTCACTGAGGAGGATGGTCCTCCCCTTCCTCCTCTGAGGAGCCTCCACTGACACACACACACACACACACACACACACACACACACACACCGGATCAGGCAGGAAGATCACACACTCTCTCTGTCACAGTCTCTCACGTCAGGCTGCACAGTAATCCCCACCTCTGTGACATTAATTATAAACTGGTACTTTGTGCCCCGCGGGCCAACCATGACTTTCCCAGGACAATTAAAGTTACTTAGTTGAAGAATAAAGGTGGGGAAGGAGGGATAGAAAGAGTACTATAGTGTGTACAATGGTAGGAAAACTATAGTATTCACTGTAGTGTATTTGCAGTCTACTGTAGTCCTCAAAAACACTACAGTAAATACCACAGTCCTCAAAAACACTGCAGTGAATACTATAGTGTTTACTGTAGTATACTGTAGTATAAATACTGTAGTGATAAAAAGAGTAGTATATACAGTGGCTTGCGAAAGTATTCACCCCCCTTTTGTGGGGTTTGTATCATTTGATTTACACAACATGCCTACCACTTTGAAGATGCAAAAAACATTTTTTCTTGTGAAACAAACAAGAGATAAGACAAAAAAACTGAAAACTTGAGCGTGCATAACTATTCACCCCAACTATTCACCAAACGTGTTTGCTTATTTTTTTCTTCAAGCAATGGCTTTTTTCTGGCCACTCTTCCGTAAATCCCAACTCTGTGGAGTGTACAGCTTAAAGTGGTCCTATGGACAGATACTCCAATCTCCGCTGTGGAGCTTTGCAGCTCCTTCAGGGTTATCTTTGGTCTCTTTGTTGCCTCTTTAATAGGCCACTGAATCACTAAGCCTGCGTCCCAAATGGAACCTTATTCTCTACATAGTGCAATACTTTTGACCAGGGCCTATATGGACACATACTAAATGGGACACAGGCTAAATCCTGTCTGACTGGCTCTTCACTTCCTGCCAAGCGTGACCGGCGGCAACGGGGAGTGGGGATGGATGCCCTGCCCCGCTCCGCCCCACCCCGCACTTTGCCCAGGGGAAGAGTGTGTGTGTGGGGGGAGGGGAATTAGGGACACTCCACAAGGTTAGGGGTTATGGTTAGGGGTTATGGTTATGGGTTATGGTTAGGGATTATGGTTAGGGGTTATGCTTAGGGGTTATGCTTAGGGGTCGATTCTGAACTATCCCTGGACACCCATTCATGATGCCTCCTCATAGGTCTGAAAGAACTGAATATGTGTTTTAGCAATATGGCAACAATTCTACCAAGCCTACCAGAGGGCCAACTGGACTTAAGGGACAGTATTATCACATAGTCTCAGGTCTATAAAGTGCCATCAATAAGTGTCTTGGCAGGTAGGGATCTCTGGGTTGATTTAAGACTGTGCTGCCCTCTCTCTCACTACCGGGACTACCCCATCAAATCAAATCAAATCCAATTGTATTTGTCACATGCGCCGAATACAACAGGTGTAGACCTTTAAGTGACATGCTTACTTACAAGCCCTTAACAAACAATGCAGTTTTAAGATTAGAATACCCCCAAAATACAATATAAAATAATACGAAATAAAAGTAACAAATAATTAAAGAGCAGCTGTAAAAATAACAATAGCAAGGCTATATACAGGGGGTAATTGAGGTAATATGTACATGTAGGTAGAGATATTAAAGTGATGATGCATAGATAATAAACGGAGAGTAGCAGCAGCGTAAAAGAGGGGGGGAGGGGGCAATGCAAATTGTCTGGGAAGCCATTTGATTAGATGTTCAGGAGTCTTATGGCTTGGGGGTAGAAGCTGTTTAGAAGCCTCTTGGACCTAGACTTGGCTCTCCGGTACCACTTGCCATGCGGTAGCTGAGAAAACAGTCTATGACTAGGGTGGCTGGAGTCTTTGACAATTTTTAGGGCCTTCCTCTGGCCGGAAGCTTGACCCCACTGATGTACTGGGCCGTACGCATTACCCTCTGTAGTGCCTTGCAGTCGGAGGCCGAGCAGTTGCCATACCAGGCAGTGATGCAACCAGTCAAAATGCTCTCGATGGTGCAGCTGTAGAACCTTTTGAGGATCTGAGTACCCATGCCAAATCTCCTTAGGTTTTGTCATGACCTCTTCACGACTGTCTTGGTGTACTTGGACCATGTTAGTTTGTTAGTGATGTGGACACCAAGGAACTTGAAGCTCTCAACCTGCTCTACTACAACCCCGTCGATGAGAATGGGGGCGTGCTCAGTCCTCTTCTTTTTCCTGTAGTCCCATAATCACCTCCTTCTCTTGATCACGTTGAGGGAGAGGTTGTTGTCCTGGCACCACACGGCCAGGTCTCTGACCTCTTCCCTATAGGCTGTCTCGTCGTTGTTGGTGATCAGGCGTAACACTGTTGTGTCATCGGCAAACTTAATGATGGTGTTGGAGTCGTGCCTGCCCATGCAGTCATGAGTGAACAGGGAGTACAGGAGGGGACTGAGCACGCTCCCCTGAGGGGGCCCCGTGTTGAGGATCAGAGTGTCGGATGTGTTGTTACCTACCCTTACCAGCTGGGGGCATCCCGTCAGGAAGTCCAGGATCCAGTTGCAGAGGGAGGTGTTTAGTCCCAGGGTCCTTAACTTAGTGATGAGCTTTGAGGGCACTACGGTGTTGAACGCTGAGCTGTAGTCAATGAATAGCATTCTCACATAGGTGTTCCTTTTGTCCAGGTGTGAAAGGGCAGTGTGGAGCGCAATAGAGATTGCATAATCTGTGGATCTGTTGGGGCGTATACAAATTGGAGTGGGTCTAGGGTTTCTGGGATAATGGTGTTGATGTGAGCCATGACCAGCCTTTCAAAGCACTTTATGGCTACAGATGTGAGTGCTATGGGTCGGTAGTCATTTAGGCAGGTTACCTTAGTGTTCTTGGGCATATGGACTATGGTGGTCTGCTTGAAACATGTTGATATTACAGACTCAGACAGGGAGAGGTTGAAAATGTCAGTGAAGACACTTGCCAGTTGGTCAGCGCATGCTCGGAGTACACGTCCTGGTAATCCATCTGGCCCTAAGGCCTTGTGAATGTTGACCTGTTTAAAGGTCTTACTCACATCGGCTACGGAGAGCGTGATCACACAGTCATCCGGAACAGCTGATGCTCTCATGCATGTTTCAGTGTTACTTGCCTCGAAGCGAGCATAGAAGTAATTTAGCTCGTCTGTTAGGCTTGTGTCACTGGGCAGCTCGCGGCTGTGCTTCCCTTTGTAGTCTGTAATAGTTTGCAAGCCCTGCCACATCCGACGAGCATCAGAGACGGTGTAGTACAATTTGATCTTAGTCCTGTATTGACGCTTTGCCTGTTTGATGGTTTGTCGGAAGGCATAGCAGGATTTCTTATAAGCTTCCGGGTTAGAGTCCCGCTTCTTGAAAGCAGCTGCTCTACCCTTTAGCTCACTGTAGATGGTGTATGTACGTACAGTCACTGTGGGGATGACGTCATCGATGCACTTATTGATGAAGCCAGTGACTGATGTGGTGTACTCCTCAATGCCATCGGAAGAATCCCGGAACATATTCCAGTCTGTGCTAGCAAAACAGTCCTGTAGCTTAGCATCTGCTTCATCTGATCACTTTTTTATTGACCGAGTCACTGATGCTTCCTGCTTTAATTTTTACTTGTTAGCAGGAATCAGGAGGATAGAATTATGGTTAGAGTTGCCAAATAATTACACTTTACACATTTAGCAGACGCTCTTATCCAGAGCGACTTACAGTTAGTGAATACATATTTTTTTTTTTTTATACTGGCCCCCCGTGGGAATCGAACCCACAACCCTGCAAACGCCATGCTCTATCAACTGAGCTACATCCCTGCCGGCCATTCCCTCCCCTACCCTGGACGGTGCTGGGCCAATTGTGCACCGCCCATGAGTCTCCCGGTCGCGGCCGGCCGGCTGCGACAGAGCCTGGATTCGAACCAGGATCTCTAGTGGCACAGTTAGCACTGCGATGCAGTGCCTTAGACCACTGCGCCACTCAGGAGTAATAATAATAATAATATGCCATTTAGCAGACGCTTTTATCCAAAGCGACTTACAGTCATGTGTGCATACATTTTTACGTATGGGTGGTCCCGGGGATCGAACCCACTACCCTGGCGTTACAAGCGCCATGCTCTATCAATTGAGCTACAGAGGACCAAATGGAGGGCGAGGGAGAGCTTTGTACCCATCTCTGTGTGTGGAGTAAAGGTGGTCTAGAGTTTTTTCCCTCTGGTTGCACATTTAACATGCTGGTAGAAAGGAGGTAAAACGGATTTAAGTTTCCCTGCATTAAAGTCCCCGGCCACTAGGAGCGCCGCCTCTGGATGAGCGTTTTCCTGTTTGCTTATGGCCGTATACAGTTCATTGAGTGCGGTCTTAGTGCCAGCATCCGTTTGTGGTGGTAAATGGACAGTTACGAAGAATATAGATGAAAACTCTCTTGGTAGATAGTGTGATCTACAGCTTATCATGAGATACTCTACCTCAGGCGAGCAAAACCTTGAGCCTTCCTTAGATATCATGCACCAGCTGTTGTTTACAAATATACATAGACCGCCACCCCTTGTCTTACCAGAGGCTGCTGTTCTATCCTGCCGATACAGTGTATAACCCGCCAGCTGTATGTTATTCATGTCTTCGTTCAGCCACGACTCTGTGAAACATAAGATATTACCGTTTTTAATGTACCATTGGTAGGATATTCGTGCCTGTAGTTCGTCCACTTTATTATCAAGCGATTGTAAATTGGCCAATAGTATCGATGGCAAAGGCAGATTAGCCACTCGTCGCCGGCTCCTTACCAAGCACCCCGATCTCCTTCTGCGATATCTCATTTTCTTTCTACTGCGAATGACGGGGATGAGGGCCCTGTCGGGTGTCTGGAGCAAATCCCTCTCGTCCGACTCATTAAAGAAAAATTATTAGTCCAGTTCAAGGTGAGTAATCGCTGTTCTGATGCCCAGAAGCTCTTTTCGGTCATAAGAGACGGTAGCAGCAACATTATGTACAAAATAAGTCACAAACAATGCGAAAAAACACACAAAATAGCACAGTTGGTTGAGTCCATGATGACCCAAGTTCAACAAGTCACATACGGCCAGAGGCCACCGCCAATCCACCTCCACCCCATCAACGCTCCCTGATCTGTTTGTGACAAGGACAGGTTGATGAGCTTTTGGAGATAACATATCAACAGTCCTCTACTTATCAGCATAACAGCCACTGAAGTGGCTCATTTGACAGATGTTGTTGTTATCCCCAATGGATCTGTTAGGTGATAAGCCACCTTGCTCTAGGACACAAGCAGGATGTAGGTTGAAGTTGCCCCTAAATGCTCATCTTGGGTCAGTTTAGCATTTTCGCCAATAATGGTTAAGGTTAGGATTGGGGGAGGGTAAGCTGATCCTAGATCTGTCCTTAGGGAAACTTCACCCCGGAGCAGTAAGTTGCACCAAGCACAAGGCCTGCTTTTAGTTCCGACCCTCAACCCCATATCTGAACCCTTGACCTCACACTGTAGCTGGCTGACCGCTGACCTGGCCGCTAACCCATAGCACTGTTGCTCCGTTCCAAACCAACTCCTTGCAACAAGCACCTAGCCTCAGGCACTTCATGTAGATAAGAAGGGATCAGATGGGTAGCCTGATAGTACTACCAGTAGTAAGCAGGATATGGTAATAGCTTCACCTTGGTAGATTAAAGCTGGAATTTCCGCCATATTTCTTATGCCTCTCCAATTCTTTCTGATTTACACTAGAGCTAACAGGGTAGGGTCTAGTGGTCGATTAGTAATCGATTCGGCATTCGTCTCAGGCCGGGCTAAGCATAACATTTGTTCCTTAAAGGAAAAATCCACCCAAAACCACTCATTCCTTTAATTTACATTGCACGCTCCCACAAAACTTGTGACCTTGTGTTGTGTGACAAAACTGCACATTTTACAGTGGCCATTTATTGTCCCAGCACAAGGTGCACCTGTGTAATGAGCGTTCTGTTTAATCAGCTTCTTGATATGCTACACCTGTAAAATTGATGGATTATCCTGGCAAAGGAGAAATGCTCACTAACAGGGATGTAAACAAATTTGTGCACAACATTTTTGAGAAATAAGCTTTTTGTGTGTACTGGAACATTTCTAGGTCCTTTTATTTCAGCTCATGAAACATGGGACCAACACTTTACATGTTGCATTTATATTTTTGTTCAGTGTATGATCAATGATCTATTCGAGAGAAGACAGCCTCCCGCGTTATGACATCAGCCAATATTGAAATCTGACATGTATGATAGACGTTTTCGTGATCTAAAAGTCATATTCCTATTAACTTCCAGTGTGGAGAGAGCGGCTTTATCTCAATGCTACGTCATACCGGCTACATTTTTACGTGCTTGAACGGCAATATCTCAGATACACATGAAAACATGAATTGACCCAGGGAATCAATAGAACATCGCTCAGAGATGCACAAAAACAACATAAACATTCAAAATGAGTGAATCTTTACTTTAAGTTCCCACTGACTAGTGCTGCAACACAAGGCCAACGAATGAAGTCACCACCTCTGATACACTTGAAAGAGGTTTAACCAACAACCGGGAACAGACACCTCACCTCACGCATCCATGCGCCTATAGCGCTAGCAGTGCTGGAGGTGGAATAGCTTCATTAACCACAGGAGGAAGATCCTCTTACTAGCTAAAGGAGAGCCAGGGCAGGTAGTGGCCGTGTCCACATAAATATTTTAGAATTTTAAACAACGCCTCGGCATAATATCGATTACATACCGTAGATAGCTTTACACTGCTGTTTTACATACAGTACATTACAAAAAAAAGGCCTTGTGGTCATCGTTGTTCTTGAATAGTGTTTGTTTTCTTTATCTGAACCCTTTGGGACTGAGGAGAGCAGCTCCTCTCATCATTTCAACAGTGGAGGTTTATTTTTTAATGCCTCCCAGGCTTGTGTGTGTAGGTAGTTTATATTATCAGCTCATACAGTCTACAAAATATTTTTTTTTTTTTTTTTCCATTTTATTTAGCAAATACTGCTGTATTAATGTAGAGATGTATGGTATATCCAAAGACAGATGTATTAATGTAGAGATGTATGGTATATCCAAAGACAGATGTATTAATGTAGAGATGTATGGTATATCCAAAGACAGATGTATTAATGTGGAGATGTATGGTATATCCAAAGACAGATGTATTAATGTAGAGATGTATGGTATATATCCAAACATTGTCAACAAGTTCAGCCCATAGACTATAATGTGACATTATTTCAGCTTGTAAAGTCAGCTACAATACTCCACCACTGACCAAGGATAAAGTCTAATTAATTTCTAGTGATAAGAGATACAGACAATAAACATAAAAGTAACACCATTTTGAGCGAATTTAAGAATGTAGCCTACAGTAGTGAGCCATCATGTTTGCTTTTGTTATTGTTATGGTTGATGGTTGTTGTTTTGTGTTAGCAACCAAGACTTGCTAACACTAATAGCGATCGCCTTACAAATGCATTATCAAGCTTCAGACTTGAGTATGCAGAGAACAAACACTTCTTTGAACCTGAGAATCTGAGGTCACCACACCTGACTCCAAACCCCAAACCTGGAGTTCTTGTTATTTCACCTTTATTTAACCAGGTAAGCCAGTTGAGAACAATTTCTCATTTACAACTGCGACCTGGCCAAGATAAAGCAAAGCAGTGCGATAAAAACAAGAACAACACAGAGTTACATATGCGATAAACAAAACGTACAGTCAATAACACAATAGAAAATCTATATACAGTGTGTGCAAATGTAGTAAGTTATGGAGGTAAGGCAATAAATAGGCCATAGTGCAAAATAATTACAATTTAGTATTGGACAATGGCCTGTCAATTTAGTATTGGACAATGGCCTGTCCATAATGCTTCTTCCCATCGGTGACTGTGTTGCTCCGGGCTAAATGGTTGGAGAAGAGAAACCAACCAGTGTCGAGCTTGTAACCAGAAGTCTTAACGCTGGAGAATCTAATAACTCTGATAGGGTGTTAACATGGCCATGAGGGAGAAACGTCTGTCGGGGGCAGCAAGGTGGAACCTGGTGCGGAATGTGTTAGAGATGAGGTTGTGTGTGATTGTGTGTGTGTGTGAGAGAGAGAGAGAATATTTTTTATGTGTGAGGTGAACGGGTCAAACCTGAAAGGGGATCCAGCAGTACAGCCTCTCGGGACCAGATGGTGATGCCATGGGAACCACCCTGGGGTTTCTGGGAAAGGAGAGACACACTGACCATAAACATAAACATTACAACAGGAGGAACCACAGTCGGTTAACCAGCTCGCTATCTTACCTGTAATTCGAGGGTGACATGAAAGCATGACTTTTGAACTTCACAGTAGAACCATAACAAAAAGTACCCTAGGCTATCTACTGGCCTGGTGTAGGATTCCTTTGCATTGTTGAAATGATATGTAATTGAATAGCTTCCACTTCAAAAACATTTGATTGCACATTTTCTCTGGCCCATCTCGTCCATAAAGTTGACTCAAGTTTGCCAAAAAGCACCTGGATGATCATCAAGACTCTTGGAAGAACGTTCTATGGACAGATGATTCAAAAGTATAACTTTTTGGACGACATGGTTCCAGTAATGCCTGGCGAAAACCAAACTCTACATTCCACAGTAAGAACATCAAACCAAAGGTCAAGCATGGTGGTGGTGGTGTGATGGTTTGGGGATGCTTTTCTGCCTCAGGACCTGGACGACTTGCCTTAATAGAAGGAACCATGAATTCTGCTCTGTATCAGAGAATTCTACAGGAGAATGTCAGACCATCCGTCTGTGAGCTGAAGCTGAAGCGCAGCTGGGTCATGCAGCAAGACAATGATCCAAAACACACAATCAAGTCTACATGAAAATGGCTAAAAAGCAACAAATTGGACGTTTTGGAATGGCCTAGTCAAAGTCCAGACCTAATCCCAATTGAGATGTTGTGGCAGGACTTGAAACGAGCAGTTCATGCTTGAAAACCTACACGTCACTGAGTTAAAGCAGTTCTGCATGGAAGAGTGGGACAAAATTCCAGCACAGCGACGTGAGAGACTGATCAACAACTACAGGAAGCATTTGGTTGGAGTCATTGCAGCTAAAGGTGGCACAACCAGTTATTGAGTATAAGGGGGCAATTTCTTTTTCATACAGGGGAATTGGGTGTTGCATAACTTTGTTTATGAAATAAATGAAATGAATATGTAATTGTTGTGTTATTTGTTCACTTATGTTCCCTTTATCTAATATTAGGTTTTGGTTGAAGATCTGATAACATTCAGTATCACAAATATGCAAAAGTAGAGAAAATTAGAAAGGGGGCAAATACTTTTTCATAGCACTGTACACGGGGTACCAGTACCGAGACGATGTGAGGTAATTCTGGTAGAAATGTACATATACACTGAGTATACCAAACATTAGGAACACCCTCCTAATACGGACTCAGTAATAGTGTTTAACATGATTTTTGAATGACTACCTCATCTCTGTATCCCACACATACAACTATCTGTAAGGTTCCTCAGTCGAGCAGTGAATTTCAAACACAGATTCAACCACAAAGACCCGGAAGGTGTTCCAATGCCTCTCAATGAAGGGTACCTGTTGGTAGATGGGTAAAAAATGAAATAAAAAGCAGAATATCCCTTTCAGCATGGTGAAGTTATTATTTACAATTTGGATGGTGTATCAATACACCCAGTCACTACATTGATACAGGCGTCCTTCCTAACTCAGTTGCCGGTGAGGAAGGAAACTGCTCAGGGATTTCACCTTGAGGCCAATGGTGACTTTAAAACAGTTACATAGTTTAACGGCTGTGATAGGAGAAAACTGAGGATGGATCAACAACATTGTAGTTACTCCCAATACTAACCTAATTGACAGAGTGAAAAGAAGGAAGCCTGTACAGAATAAAAATATTCCAAAACATGCATCCTGTTTGCATCAAGGCACTAAAGTAATACTGCAAAAAATTTGGCAATGCATTTCACTTTTTGTCCTGAATACAAGGTGTTGTGTTTGGGGAAAATCCAATACAACACATTACTGAGTACCACTCTCCATATTTTCATGCATAGTGGTGGCTGCATCCTGTTATGGGCATGCTTGTAATTGTTAAGGACTGTGGAGTTTTTCAGGATAAAAAAGAAACGGAATGGAGCTAAGCACAGTCAAAGTCCTAGAGAATAACCTGGTTCAGTCTGCTTTCCACCAGACACCGGGAGATTAATTCACTTTTCAGAAGGACAATAACCTAAAACACAAGGCCAAATCTACACTGGAGTTGCTTACCAAGATGACATTGAATGTTCCAAGTTACAGTTTTGACATAAATCTGTTTGAAAATCTATGGCAAGACCTGAAAATGGTTGTCTAGCAATGATCAACAACCAATTTGACTGATCTTGGAGAATTTTGAAAAGAATAATGGGCAAATGTTGCACAATCCAGGTGTGGAAAGCTCTTAGAGACTTACCCAGACAGACTCACAGCTGTAATCACTGCCAAGGTGATTCTAACATGTATTGCCTCAGGGGGTTGAATATGTATCTAATCAAGATGAATTAGTGTTTTATTCTGTATTAATATTTTACTAATTTTTCTTCCACTTTGACATTAGAGTATTTTGTGTAGATCTTTGACAAAAAAATTACAATTAAATCAATTTGTAAAAAGTAAAGGGGTGTGAATAGTTTCTGAAGGCACTGGGTAAAGGATAGATAATAAACAGGATAGATAATGCAACAGGATAGATAATAAACTGTAGCAGCAGCATATGTAATGAGTAAAAATAGTTAGTGCAAAAAGGGTCAATGCAGATATTCCAGGTAGCTATTTGGTTAACTATTTAACAGTCTTATTCAAGAAAGATCAAGTGTAATATATTATAAAAATAAAGCAAACTGGATGGAATATGGGGAAAAATGCACCTAATTTATTTTTAATCTTCAAAATAGAAATGCTACAAAAAAAGATTTTACTGAAACTGGTTACAAATGACAGTCACCCATGATTCACAAAATTACATTTTGAATGAGGAAGCAAAGTACTTTTCGTTTCAGTCTCCTCCATCTCCTCTAACCGAAGCTAATTGTATGGATTTTACTTCTATTGATAATGTAAAATTAACAGTCGTACAGAAAGACTCATGTGAACGCGAAATTACAGAGGAGGAACTTCTTGATGCAATAAAGCCTTTAAGTCCGGGAAAACTCCAGGGCTGGATGGCATACCAGCTGAGGTATACCAAACCTTTTTTGATATACAGTCGTGGTCAAAAGTTTTGAGAATGACACAAATACTAATTTTCACGAAGTCTGCTGCCTCAGTTTTGATGTTGGCAATTTGCATATACTCCAGAATGTCATGAAGAGTGATCAGATGAATTGCAATTAATTGCAAAGTCCCTCTTTGCCATGAAAATGAACTTAATCCCCAAAAAACATTTCCACTGCATTTCAGCCCTGCCACAAAAGGACCAGCTGCCATCATGTCAGTGATTCTCTCGTTAACACGGGTGAGAGTGTTGACGAGGACAAGGCTGGAGATCACTCTGTTATGCTGATTGAGTTAGAATAACAGACTGGAAGCTTTAAAAGGAGGGTGGTGCTTGAAATCATTGTTCTTCCTCTGTTAACCATGGTTACCTGCAAGGAAACACGTGCCGTCATCATTGCTTTGCACAAAAAGGGCTTCACAGGCAAGGATATTGCTGCTAATATGATTGCACCTAAATCAATCATTTATCGGATCAGCAAGAACTTCATGGAGAGAGAATCAATTGTTGTGAAGAAGGCGTCAGGACGCCCAAGAAAGTCCAGCAAGTGCCAGGACCGTCTCCTAAAGTTGATTCAGCTGTGAGATCGGGGCACCACTAGTGCAGAGCTTACTCAGGAATGGCAGCAGGCAGGTGTGAGTGCATCTGCATGCACAGAGAGGCGAAGGCTTTTGGAGGATGGCCTGGTGTCAAGAAGGGCAGCAAAGAAGCCACTTCTCTCCAGGAAAAACATCAGGGACAGACTGATATTCTGCAAAAGGTACAGGGATTGGACTGCTGAGGACTGGGGTAAAGTTATTTTCTCTGATGAATCCCCTTTCCGATTGTTCCGATTGTCACGGAGCACCATTAATTCCATTATTAAAAAATGGAAAGAATATGGCACCTCAACAAACCTGCCAAGAGAGGGCCGCCCACCAAAACTCACGGACCAGGCAAGGAGGGCATTAATCAGAGAGGCAACATAGAGACCAAAGATAACCCTGAAGGAGCTGTAAAGCTCCACAGCGGAGATTGGAGTATCTGTCCATAGGACCACTTTAAGCCGTACAATCCACAGAGCTGGGCTTTATGGAAGAGTGGCCAGAAAAAAGCCATTGCTTAAAGAAAAAAATAAGCAAACACATTTGGAGTTCGCCAAAAGCCATGTGGGAGACATGGTACTCTGGTCAGATGAGACTAAAATTTAGCTTTTTGGCCATCAAGGAAAACACTATGTCTGGCGCAAACCCAACACCTCTCATCACCCCGAGAACACCATCCCCACAGTGAAGCATGGTGGTGGCAGCATCATGCTGTGGGGATGTTTTTCATCGGCAGGGACTGGGAAACTGGTCAGAATGGAAGGAATGATGGATGGCGCTAAATACAGGAAAATTCTTGAGGGAAACTTGTTTCAGTCTTCCTGAGATTTGAGACTGGGACGGAGGTTCACCTTCCAGCAGGACAATGACCCTAAGTATACTGCTAAAGCAACACACGAGTGGTTTAAGGGGAAACATTTAAATGTCTTGGAATGGCCTAGTCAAAGCCCAGACCTCAATCCAATTGAGAATCTGTGGTATGACTTAAAGATTGCTGTACACCAGCAGAACCCATCTAACTTGAAGGAGCTGGAGCAGTTTTGCCTTGAAGAATGCAGCTAACAAAAACATATTGAAATGTCTGCTCTACCCAAAATTACAACAAACTAATTGCAGCATTACCGCAAAAATGGAAGAGGAAAGTGGAAGGGGGGAAAAGTAAGGAACTTGTCTGTCGGCCCTGCATTCAAGACCATAATTGGTTAAAGAATATTGTGATAAATAAAAAAGTATAGCAGTTTCATTTAAGGACCAAAAAATTGACAGCCGTGCCATGTAGATTACAAAATAGTTGGGAAGAGATTTTTGACGTACCGATTCCATGGCACATGGTTTATGAACTGATACGCAAAACGACGCCGGATTCAAAACTTGGATTTTTTTTATTTAAATTATTATACAAAATTCTTGCAACCAATAGAATGTTATTTATATGGGGGATACAACCTTCCCACCTCTGCAGATTTTGCTGCGAAGAGACAGAAACATTAGATCATTTGTTTTGGTACTGACCACATGTAGCTTGTTTTTCGTCACAGGTCCAGGATTGGCTGAAGAATTGCAATATTTACCTGGAGCTAACCCTGCAGATTGCACTACTGGTTTATCTGAAAAGTCATAGTCAATTGATCAATGATATAATAACACTTTTAGCAAAAATGTTTATTTTAAATTTACAATCTGTATAAACAATGAGAATAGAATGGTTCAGAAATTTTGTGAAACATCACAGCACAGTTGAAAAATATATGGCAAATAGAAATCCAATATGGATGGTGTTAAGAGATAAATGGGAGGGGTTGAATGGAGCTGAAAGTTGGGACTAATAACAACCAATAACAACAAGATAACTCATGTAAAACATAGTGTCAGTAAAACATATATAGGTCATAGGTTAAGAACTTTTGTGAAGAGCACAGTTTGAAAGTTATGGCAAATAGAAATCAAACCGGATGGACATCAGAAATAGATGGGAGAGGTTGAGGGTAGAGGAAGGACAGGAGCGAAAACAAACAAAATAGAACTATTGTCAAATTGACTGTGTCCATAAAATGTATATACAGTGGGGAAAAAAAGTATTTAGTCAGCCACCAATTGTGCAAGTTCTCCCACTTAAAAAGATTATGAGAGGCCTGTAATTTTCATCATAGGTACACGTCAACTATGACAGACAAATTGAGGAAAAAAAATCCAGAAAATCATATTGTAGGATTTTGAATGAATTTATTTGCAAATGATGGTGGAAAATAAGTATTTGGTCACCTACAAACAAGCAAGATTTCTGGCTCTCACAGACCTGTAACTTCTTCTTTAAGAGGCTCCTCTGTCCTCCACTCGTTACCTGTATTAATGGCACCTGTTTGAACTTGTTATCAGTATAAAAGACACCTGTCCACAACCTCAAACAGTCACACTCCAAACTCCACTATGGCCAAGACCAAAGATCTGTCAAAGGACACCAGAAACAAAATTGTAGACCTGCACCAGGCTGGGAAGACTGAATCTGCAATAGGTAAGCAGCTTGGTTTGAAGAAATCAACTGTGGGAGCAATTATTAGGAAATGGAAGACATACAAGACCACTGATAATCTCCCTCGATCTGGGGCTCCACGCAAGATCTCACACCGTGGGGGTCAAAATGATCACAAGAACGGTGAGCAAAAATCCCAGAACCACACGGGGGGACCTAGTGAATGACCTGCAGAGAGCTGGGACCAAAGTAACAAAGCCTACCATCAGTAACACACTACGCCGCCAGGGACTCAAATCCTGCAGTGCTAGACGTGTCCCCCTGCTTAAGCCAGTACATGTCGAGGCCCATCTGAAGTTTGCTAGAGTGCATTTGGATGATCCAGAAGAGGATTGGGAGAATGTCATATGGTCAGATGAAACCAAAATATAACTTTTTGGTAAAAACTCAACTTGTCGTGTTTGGAGGACGAAGAATGCTGAGTTGCATCCAAAGAACACCATACCTACTGTGAAGCATGCGGGTGGAAACATCATGCTTTGGGGCTGTTTTTCTGCAAAGGGACCAGGACGACTGATCCGTGTAAAGGAAAGAATGAATGGGGCTATGTATCGTGAGATTTTGAGTGAAAACCTCCTTCCATCAGCAAGGGCATTGAAGATGAAACGTGGCTGGGTCTTTCAGCATGACAATGATCCAAAACACACCGCCGGGCAACGAAGGAGTGGCTTCGTAAGAAGCATTTCAAGGTCCTGGAGTGGCCTAGCCAGTCTCCAGATCTCAACCCCATAGAAAATCTTTGGAAGGAGTTGAAAGTCCGTGTTGCCCAGCGACAGCCCCAAAACATCATTGCTCTAGAGGAGATCTGCATGGAGGAATGGGCCAAAATACCAGCAACAGTGTGTGAAAACCTTGTGAAGACTTACAGAAAACGTTTGACCTGTGTCATTGCCAACAAAGGGTATATAACAAAGTATTGAGAAACTTTTGTTATTGACCAAATACTTATTTTCCACCATAATTTGCAAATAAATCCATTAAAAATCCTACAACGTGATTTTCTGGATTTTTTTTCCTCATTTTGTCTGTCATAGTTGACGTGTACCTATGATGAAAATTACAGGCCTCTCTCATCTTTTTAAGTGGGAGAACTTGCACAATTGGTGGCTGACTAAATACTTTTTTGCCCCACTGTAGTATGTATAAGCTGGAAGTAGAGGCATAAGCGTTGTTGTTCACAAGTTTACTCCAATGAAGGGAGGGGTGGTAGGGTTAGAAAGTAATAGAGGAAAATGTATTATTTTTAAAGGATATGAATGCACTACCGGTCAAAAGTTTTAGAACACCTTCTCATTCAAGAGTTTTTCTTTATTATTTAATATTTTCTACATTGTAGAATAATAGTGAAGACATCAAAACTATGAAATAACACATATGGAATCATGTAGTAACCAAAAAAGTGTTAAACAAATCAAAATATATTTTATATTTGAAATTCTTCAAATAGCCACACTTTGCCTTGATGACAGCTTTGCACACTCTTGGCATTCTCTCAACCAGCTTCACCTGGAATGCTTTTCCAACAGTAATGAAGGCCTTCCAACATATGCTGAGCACTTGTTGGCTGCTTTTCCTTCACTCTGCGGTCCGACTCATCCCGAACCATCTCAATTTGGTTCAGGTCGGGGGATTGTGGAGGCCAGGTCATCTGATGCCATATTCCATCACTCTCATTCTTGGTAAAATAGCCCTTACACAGCCTGGAGGTGTGTTGGGTCATTGTCCTGTTGAAAAACAAATGATAGTCCCACTAAGCCCAAACCACATGGGATGGCGTATCGCTGCAGAATGCTGTGGTAGCCATGCTGGTTGAGTGTGCCTTGAATTCTAAATAAATCACAGACAGTGTCACCAGCAAAGCACCCCCACACCATAACACCTCCTCCTCCATGCTTTACGGTTGGAAATACACATGAGGAGATCATCCGTTCACCCACACCGCGGTTGGAACCCAAAATCTCCAATTTGGACTCCTGACCAAAGGATACATTTCCACCAGTCTAATGTCCATTGCTCATGTTTCTTGGCCCAAGCAAGTATCTTCTTCTTATTGGTGTCCTTTAGTATTGGTTCCTTTGCATCAATTAGACCACGAAGGCCTGATTCACGCAGTCTCCTCTGAACAGCTGATTTTGAGATGTGTCTGTGAAGCATTTATTTGGGCTGCAATTTCTGAGGCTGGTAACCCTAATCAACTTATACTCTGCAGCAGAGGTAACTCTTGGTCTTCCATTCCTGTGGCGGTCCTCATGAGAGCCAGTTTCATCATAGCGCTGGATGGTTTTTGTGACTGCATTTGAAGAAACGTTCAAAGTACTTGAACTTTCCGTATTGACTGACCTTCATGTCTTAAAGTAATGATGGACTGTCATTTCTCTTTGCTTATTTGAGCTGTTCTTGCCATAATATGGACTTGCCATAAAAGCCCCTACCTTGTCACAACTCAACGCATTAAGAAAGAAAGAAACTCCACAAATTAACTTTTAACAAGGCACACCTGTTAATTGAAATGCATTCCAGGTGACTACCTCATGAAGCTGGTTGAGAGAATGCCAAGAGTGTGCAAAGCTTTCATCAAAGCAAAGGGCAACCTTGTGTTCTTGAATGTAGCCCTGTTTCTTTGTGTTCTTGAACGTAGCCCTGTCTTTCATTTTTGTTAATTGATTTCACCTGTGTTAGTTACTCACCTGGTCTCATTAGCTCCTTATTTAGTTCAGTTCATTCTGTCTGTCCCTTGTGAGGTATTGTTTGTTTTGTCTCTACTAAGCCTTTTCCTAGCTCGTTTGTGAGAACCAGTTATAGCCTTCAGTCCTAGTTTTGTTTCACCTGCCTGTTTGCCTACCTGTGTATGACCATTGCCTGCCTGTGACCACGATTCCTGCCTTTTGCAAAGGTGAAATAAACACCTGCCGCGCTCTGCGCGTGAATCCACACCTTTTTCTCCCTGAGTATTCATTACAGGTGGCTATTTGAAGAATCTCAAATATAAAATATATTTCGATTTGTTTAACACTTTGATTCCATATTATTATTATTATTATTATTATTATTATTATTATTATTATTATTATTATTATTATTATTTCATAGTTTTGATGTCTTCACTATTATTCTACAATGTGGAAAATATAAAAAATAAAATGTCCAAACCTTTGACTGGTACTATATATATTTTTGCAAAAAAATATATGGGGGATGGAAGTGATGCAGACAATTACATTGATGGAAACTACACTCTCTACGCAATATTAAAGCTGATCTACCCCCCCATACTAAAAACAACAACAGTCTTATGGCTTGGGGGTAGAAGCTGTTCAGGGTCCTGTTGGTTCCAGACTTGGTACATCGGTACCGTTTGCCGTGTGGTAGCAGAGAGAACAGTCTATGACTTGGGTAGCTGGAGTCTTTGACAATTTTCAGGGCCTTCCTCTGTCACCAACTCCCTTGTTGGCAGGGGATGAACAGCATTCTCACATAAGATGTTCCTCTTTTCCAGGTGGGAGAGGGCAGTGTGGAGTGCAATCTGTGAATCTGTTGGGGCTGTATGCGAATTTGAGTTGGTCCAGGGTGTCTGGGATGATGGTGTTGATGTGAGCCATGACCAGCCTTTCAAAGCATTTCATGGCCACAGATGTGAGTGCTACGGGGTGCTAGTCATTTAGACGGGTAACCTTGGTGTTCTTGGGCACAGAGACTGTGGCGGTCTGCTTGAAATATGTAGGTATTACAGATTGGGTCAGTGAGAGGACGAATATGTCAGTGAAGACACTTGCCAGCTGGTCAGCACATGCTCTTAGTACATGTCCTGGTAATCTGTCTGGCCCCGTGGCCTTGTGAATGTTAACCCGTTTAAAGGTCACATCGGCTACTAAGAGTGAGATCACACAGTCGTCCTGAACAGCTGGTGCTCTCATGCATGTTTCAGTGTTGCCTGCCTCTAAGCGAGCATAGAAGGCATTTAGCTCATCTGGTACGCTCACGTCGCTGGGCAATACGCGGTTGGGTTTGCCTTTGTAATCCGTGATAGTTTGCAAGCCCTGCCACATCCGACGAGCGTCAGAGACGGTGTAATAGGATTTGATCTTAGTCCTGTATTGACACTTTGCCTGTTTGATTGCTCGTCAGAGGTCGTAGCGGTATTTCTTATAAGCGTGTCCTTCTCCTTGAAAGCGTCAGCTCTAGCCTTTAGCTCAGTGCGGATGTTGCTCATAATCCATGACGTCTGATTGGGATATGTACTTACGGTCACTTTGGGAACAACGTCGTCGATGCAATTTTTAATGAAGCCGGTGGTACAAGGATTCACTAAAAGATGACGGATTTTCCATCGACTACTAGAGGCTGGGAGAGGGAAGAGCATTCGACTGACTGACCAGGGTCAATTAAACCACAAATTCTTTCAAATAAAAAGCCTGTCGAGATAAAAGCATAACTTTTCTAATTTGTCTGACACAAATTGCTTAGGTAGAAACGGAGAGGAATTTCCACGTTTAAGTGCATTAACAGTTTTTCCAAAATGTAAACTGATCACCAGCAGAGTCTGAAATATAACTCAGAAAGTAGCTTGATTTATCTTTCTTAACTGCGGAAGTGCATCTACTTCACAGTGGCCTGAAAAGGTGCCAATCAGCTACCGAGTCAATTTTTCTAGCCTTAGCCCAGGCCTGATTTTTCATCATAAAGAGATCTGAACGTTCTATAGAGAACCAAGGATTTGTTCAATTTTTTTTACTCTAAGGCAGGTGTGTCAAACTCATTCCATTGAGAGCCTAGTGTCTGCAGGTTTTGGGATTTTCCTTTCAATTAAGCCAGAGACAACGAGGTGCGGGGAGTTCCTTACTAATTAGTGACCTTAATTCATCAATCAAGGAAAAGGGAGGAGTGAAAACCCGCAGACACTCAGCCCTGGAATGAGTTTGACACCTGTGCTCTAAGGCATTTGAAGGGGGCGTGCTTATCTGCCAGAGAGATAAAAATAAATGAGAAAATGTTTACATAAACTTTTCAATGTACATTACATCCTTGCCTTACATTTTGTTGTGGCTGTCAACATGACATTCTTGCTCTGCAGCTCCAAATTTACCGTAAATATCAGTATACATTAGCCTCAGACAAGCCAGTAAGCTTGCAAACTATTCAACAATGCAAGCAACTTTTCCACTAAAACATATTAGCTAGCTAAACACTTGAATATGGAACCAAACCACATTACTCTTGAATAATACAACAATTCACAAGCATGTGCAGACAATTAAAGGGTTTATTTTCTCGTTCGTATGCGCATTAGCTAAATGTAGCTTGCATGACAATAACACCGCTAGCTAGCTATGCTAGCTAGTAACATTAGAATATCAATCATGAACGTTTACCCCTCTCATACAGATATAAAAGTACAGTTTCAGCATATTAAAGTTACCTTAGAACAAAGCAGTCTTCATTCTATCAATATCATGGAAGATATAATGACTTCCATGATATTGATAGAATGAGGTAAATGCAAAATTGGGACTGAAAACATTGATAATTCCCTAGTGAGCTGATTAGCTTTCTGCTGCATGCTTCTTGCCTGGACTGTGGCTCAGAGCAGCCAAAGGGGTGAATATGCCGTTGAGCTTTCCTTTCTAAAAGCTATGGCGGAATAATTGTAAACTGGATAGTTATTATTATTTTATTTTTTTACATTAATCCGTGTGGTTTTTTAAATCAGCTGAGTCAGGTTAAAGTCGAGACAAGTATTATTTATATAATCTTAGGCCGGGGTAAGCCAATCTATATTAAAATGTTCTCTCTCCATTCTCCTTTTCTGAATAGCCTCACTTCTATATTTTCGTATGACTTTATCATTTTGTGTTGCACTTATCTACACACTTATTTAACATATTAATTGAACTCCACCTGATTATACCCCACTACTATGAAACAAAGATAAATAATATAAAGAATGACAGTAAAAATCTTTGGAGCACTTTAAATGAAATTATGGGCAAAAAGGCAAACTCAGCTCCATCATTCATTGAATCAGATGGCACATTCATCTCAAAACCCACTGATATTGCCAACGACTTTAAATCTTTTTTAATTGGCAAGATTAGCAAATTTAGGCATGACATGCCAGCAACAAACGTCGAACCTACACATCCAAGTATAACTGAACAAATTATGAAAGACAAGCATTGTAATTTGGAATTCCGTAAATTGAGTGTGGAAGAGGTGAAAAAATGATTGTTGTCTATCAACAATGACAAGCCACCTGGGTCTGACAACTTGGATGGGAAATTACTGAGGATGATGGCGGATGATATTGCCACTCCTATTTGACATATCTTCAATCTAAACTTACAAAAAAAGTGTGTGACCTCAGGCCTGGAGGGAAGCAAAAGTCATTTCGCTACCCTAGAAAAGCAAAGTGCCCTTTATTGGCTCAAATATCCGACCAATCAGTGAGTCACCAACCCATACTAAACTTTAGAAAAAAATTGTTTGACCAGAAACAATGCTATTTTACAGTAAATAAATTGACAACAGACTTTCAACACGCTTAAAGGGAAGGGCATTAAACATGCACAGCACTTACACAAATGACTGATGATTGTCTGAGGAAAATTGATAATAAAAAGTGTGGCTTTTGACATTATCAATCATAGAATGCTGCTGGAAAAATGCACAGTAGATGTAATGGCTTTACACCCCCTGCTATACTGTGGATTTGATAGTTACCTATCTAACAGAACACAGAGGGTGTTCTTTAATGGTAACCTCTCCAACATAATCCAAGTAGAATCAGGCATTCCCCAGGGCAGCTGTCTAGGCCCCTTACTTTTTTCAATCTTACTAATGACCTGCCACTGGCTCTGAATAAAGCCTGTGTGTCTATGTATGCGGATGACTCAACACTGTCACGATCGTCAGGGAGAGACCAATGCGCAGCGTGATGAATGAACATGTTTACTTTATTAAATTAAAGCACGAACAAAACAACAAACGACTCGTGAAGTCCACGGTGACAATGACCGAACACGGAACAAAAACCCACAAACACAAAGTGAAAAACAGACAGTTAAATATGGCTCCCAATCAGAGACAACCAGCCAACAGCTGACACTCGTTGCCTCTGATTGGGAGTCACTCAGGCAAACATAGAAAACAACAAACTAGAACCCCCAACATAGAAATAACCACATAGAATGAACACACCCTGGCTCGCTCAACAAATAGAGTCCCAGAGCCAGGGTGTGACAGTACCCCCCCCCCTAAAGGCGCGGACTGCGACCGCGCCTCAATACGAGCAAAACAGGGGAGGGCTGGGTGGGCATTCCTCCTCGGCGGCGGTTCTGGCTCCGGGCTTGCCCACCACCCTCCAATAAACCCCCCATAGCGCCCCTGGTCCGGTCTGGCCCCGCTGGCTGGAGCTGACCTGGACGTAGCAGGAGCGGCTAGCTTCAGCTCCGTTGGGGAGCAATAAAGCGGTACCTGATTTGGCACCGATGACCAAGGCACGGGTTGTGCCGGACTGACGACGCGCACCCCAGGCTTGGTGCGTGAGGCAGGAAAGGACCGGACCTGGCTGTCGATGCGCACCCCTGGCTTGGTGCGTGGAGCAGCAACGGGCCGGACCGGGCTGACGATACGCACCCCTGGCTTGGTGCGTGGAGCAGCGACGGGCCGGACCGGGCTGACGATGCGCACCCCTGGCTTGGTGCGTGGAGCAGCGACGGGCCGGACCGGGCAGACGATACGCACCCCTGGCTTGGTGCGTGGAGCCGGAACGGGCCTCACCGGACTGACGACTCGCACCCCTGGCTTGGTGCGTGGAGCAGCAACGGGCCGGACCGGGCTGACGATGCGCACCCCTGGCTTGGTGCGAGTAGCCGGAACGGGCCTCACCGGACTGACGACTCGGACCCCTGGCTTGGTGCGTGGAGCAGCAACGGGCCGGACCGGGCTGACGATGCGCACCCCTGGCTTAGTGCGTGGAGCCGAACGGCCTCACCCGGACTGACGACTCGCACCCCTGGCTTGGTGCGTGGAGCAGCGACGGGCCTTGCCAGGCTGACGACTCGCACCTCTGGCTTGGTGCGAGTGGCAGGAACGGGCTGGACCAGGCTGACGATGCGCACCCCTGGCTTGGTGCATGGAGCCGGAACGGGCCTCACCGGACTGACGACTCGCACCCCTGGCTTGGTGCGAGTGGCAGGAACGGGCTGGACCAGGCTGACGACTCGCACCCCTGGCTTGGTGCGAGTGGCAGGAACAGGCCGGGCCGGGCTGGCGACGAACACCGTAGGCTTGGTGCGAGGGGCAGGAACAGGCCGGGCCGGGCTGGCAACGCACACCGTAGGCTTGGTGCGAGGGGCAGGAACAGGCCGGGCCGGGCTGGCGACGCACACCGTAGGCTTGGTGCGAGAGGCAGGAACAGGCCGGGCTGGGGTGGCGACGCGCACCGTACACTTAGTGCGGGAAGCAGGAACGAGCCGGGCCGGGCTGGCGACGCACACCATAGGTTTGGTGCGAGGGGCAGGAACAGGCCGGGCCGGGCTGGCGACGCACACCGTAGGCTTGGTGCGAGGGGCAGGAACAGGCCGGGCTGGGCTGGCGACGTGCACCGTACACTTAGTGCGGGAAGCAGGAACGGGCCGGACCGGACTGGTGACGCACACCACTTGCTTGGTGTGAGGAGCGGGACTGGGTTTCATCATAACCCTCCGCTCCCTCAGCTGCCTACCGAGTTCCTCTCGCCGTGCCTCATTTCTCACCCTTTCCCTAATCGCCTCCAATAGCTCCATCCTCTGCAACACTAACTCCTGCTCCCTCTGCGGCAGTAGCCCCCTTAACCTGGTGGCCTCCTCAAAGGTATCGCCCTGTGGCAGCCTCCTGCTGCCCAGTCGCCCCTGCCGTGTGCCCCCCCCTAAAAAAAAATTTGGGTTGCCTCTCGACCATCCGACGCTGCTCCCACGTCCAGGCTGCCTGTTCCTGGACACGCTGCTTGGTCCTGGTATGGTGGGTGTTTCTGTCACGATCGTCAGGGAGAGACCAATGCGCAGCGTGATGAATGAACATGTTTACTTTATTAAATTAAAGCACGAACAAAACAACAAACGACTCGTGAAGTCCACGGTGACAATGACCGAACACGGAACAAAAACCCACAAACACAAAGTGAAAAACAGACAGTTAAATATGGCTCCCAATCAGAGACAACCAGCCAACAGCTGACACTCGTTGCCTCTGATTGGGAGTCACTCAGGCAAACATAGAAAACAACAAACTAGAACCCCCAACATAGAAATAACCACATAGAATGAACACACCCTGGCTCAACAAATAGAGTCCCAGAGCCAGGGTGTGACAAACACTATACACGTCAGCTACTACAGCAAGTGAAATCACTGCAACACTTAACAAAGAGCTGCAGTCAGTTTCAGAATAGGTGGCAAGAAATAAGTTAGTCTTAAATATTTCAAAAACATAAAGCATTGTATTTGGACAAATCATTCACTAAACCCTCAACTAATTCTCGTAATGAATAATGTGGAAATTGAGCAAGTTGAGGACCCTAAACTGCTTGGAGTAACCCTGGATTGTAAACGGTTATAGTCTAAACATATTGATGCAACAGTCACTAAGATGGGAAGAGGTCTGTCCATAATAAAGTGCTCTCTGCCTTCTTAACAACAATATCAACAAGGCAGGTCCTACAGGCCCTAGTTTTGTTGCACCTGGACTACTGCCCAGTCTTATGGTCAGGTGCCACAAAGAGGAACTTGTGAAAATTCTTACTGGCCCAGAACAGGGCAGCACGGCTGGCCCTTAAATGTACATGTAGAGCTAACATTGATAATATGCATGTCAAATTCTCATGGCTCAAAGTAGAGGAGAGATTGACTTCATCACTACTTGTTTTTGTAAGAAGTATTGACATGTTGAATGCACCAAGCTGTCTGTTTAATCTACTAGCACACAGCTTGGACACCCATGCATACCACACAAGACATGCCACCAGAGGTCTCTTCACAGTCCCCAAGGCCAGAACAGACTATGGGAGGCGCACAGCACTACATAGAGCCATGGCTACATGGAACTCTATTCCACATCAAGTAACTCACGCAAGCAGTAAAATCAGATTTAAAAAAACAGATAAAAATACACCTTGTGGAACAGAAGGTACTGTGAAGAGTCACACACACATGTACAAACACACACGCACAAACACACACATACAAACACACACATACAAACACACATAACATACACACTATATACACACGTACACCTGGATTGCGTGTTGTAGTAGAGTAGTGGCCGGGTGGGGGGGGCACACACTTAATGTATTGTGTAATCTGTTGTAAAATGTATTTTAATGTTTAACAATGGTATTATAATGTGTATTAGTGCTTTAACTTTTTGCTGGAACCCAGGAAGAGTAGCTGCTGCCTTGGCATCCATAGTAAATACAAATACAAATACTTAATTTTCCTAATGGGAGCAACATAAAGGCACCGTATTCCCTTTATAGTGAACTAATTTTGACAAGGGCCCATTAGGGCTAAGGTAAGAAATGGTGCACTATATAGGGTGCCTTTTTGGATGCAGTGAAACTAAATGGTATCCACTTGGCGTGTTGAAAACCCATCAACGTGGAGGAGCCGGGGAGACTTTAAAGGGGGGCCACAAACAAACGGAATAAACACATTCCTGTGAAGCCGGGTATGGGGGATGTGAGAGGGGGGCATTGTTGCCATTATGCAGGAGGGTTCCGAGTCTCTTCCCAGCGCCTCAGATCTCGCAGTCAGCAACCACTTGACCTTTCCAGCAACTAAAGGAATATGACAGGCGTGAAGCTGGCGAGAAAAAAGGAAGCGAGCGAGAGCAAGAGACAAAAGCCACACAAAGTGCAGCCTGCCACCATAACAGTTCATTTGCAATCGACGTCAGTCATCCCTCCCGTGGTGACAGTTTGATTTCCACTTTTCAAATTAGCCGTTCATTTCAGGCCTGAAAATAAGTGAAATTGGCAGCTCGACAATCTCGTGGATAATAGTCACAGCAGCACAGGACATCATGTGAACAGAGCAGTCCCCCCCCCCGTTACTCGCTCTTCTGTCGAACGTAGACGAGAGGCAGAAGGAGGTGGAGAGAGAGAGAGAGAGGGAAAACGTCTAATCTTAGTCACAGAGGGAGGGAAGAAGAAAGAGAGAAAAGGACGAAAAGGGAGAGAAAGAGAAAGGAGGGAAAACAATGAAAATGTTGAATGGTGGGGGAGGACTGGAGGAGGACTGGAGGAGGACTGGAGGAGGGCTGGAGGGCTGAGGTGGTGGTGATCAGGAGGACTAGAGGAGGACTGGAGGAGGACTGGAGGGCTGAGGTGGTGATGATCAGGAAGAGGACTGAAGGAGGACTGGAGGAGGACTGGAGGAGGACTGGAGGCCTGAGGTGGTGGTGATCAGGAGGACTATAGGAGGACTGGAGGAGGACTGGAGGAGGACTGGAGCAGGACTGGAGGAGGACTGGAGGGCTGAGGTGGTGGTAATCAGGAGGAGAACTGGAGGAGGACTGGAGGAGGACTGGAGGGCTGAGGTGGTGGTGATCAGGAGGACTAGAGGAGGACTGGAGGAGGACTGGAGGGCTGAGGTGATAATGATCAGGAGGAGGACTGGAGGAGGACTGGAGGAGGACTGGAGGGCTGAGGTGGTGGTGATCAAGAGGAGGACTGGAGGAGGACTGGAGGAGGACTGGAGGGCTGAGGTGGTGGTGATCAGGAGGACTAGAGGAGTACTGGAGGAGGACTGGAGGAGGACTGGAGGGCTGAGGTGGTGGTAATCAGGAGGAGGACTGGAGGAGGACTGGAGGAGGACTGGAGGGCTGAGGTGGTGGTGATCAGGAGGAGGACTGGAGGAGGACTGGAGGGCTGAGGTGGTGGTGATCAGGAGGACTAGAGGAGGACTGGAGGAGGACTGGAGGGCTGAGGCGGTGATGATCAGGAGAAGGACTGGAGGAGGACTGGAGGAGGACTGGAGGAGGACTGGAGGGCTGAGGTGGTGGTGATCAGGAGGAGGACTGGAGGAGGACTGGAGGAGGACTGGAGGAGGACTGGAGGGCTGAGGTGGTTGTGATCAGGAGGACTAGAGGAGGACTGGAGGAGGACTAGAGGAGGACTGGAGGAGGACTGGAGGGCTGTGGTGGTGATGATCAGGACGAGGACTGGAGGAGGACTGGAGGAGGACTGGAGGAGGACTGGATGGCTGAGGTGGTGGTGATCAGGACGAGGACTGGAGGAGGACTGGAGGAGGACTGGAGGAGGACTGGAGGAGGACTGGAGGAGGACTGGAGGGCTGAGGTGGTAGTGATCAGGAGGAGGACTGGAGGAGGACTGGAGGGCTGAGGTGGTGGGGACCAGGAGGAGAACTGGAGGAGGAATGGATGGCTGAGGTGGTGGTGATTAGGAGGAGGACCGCAGGGCTGAGGTGGTGGTGATCTGGAGGAGGACTGGAGGGCTGAGGTGGTTGTGATCTGGAGGAGGACTGGAGGGCTGAGGTGGTGGTGATTAGGAGTGCTGGAGGGCTGAGGTGGTGGTGATTAGGAGGAGGACTGGAGGGCTGAGGTGGTGGTGATTAGGAGGAGGACTGGAGGGCTGAGGTGGTGGTGATTAGGAGGAGGACTGGAGGGCTGAGGTGGTGGTGATTAGGAGGAGGACTGGAGGGCTGAGGTGGTGGTGATTAGGAGGAGGACTGGAGGGCTGAGGTGGTGGTGATTAGGAGGAGGACTGGATGGCTGAGGTGGTGGTTATCAGGAGGGCTGGAGCACTGAGGTTAGGGAGGGGGGTTCTTTAATGTTTCTGGCAGTGGACCGACTGAGTTCTCAAGGTCATCCTGGCCTTGCAAACTCCAATGGGAAAGGTGGATTGGAGAGAGGGGGAGCTAGGAGGGCTGGATGGAGGACTGAGTTGGAGGGAGGGACGGGGGTTGCTAATGCTCTGGGGTGTAATCCTGAGGCCCCTGTCTGATAAGGCTGGTCTTGGCCCAAGGTAGGAGAGAGGAGGGTAGTGGAGAGAGACGGGGCCTGGTCTGATCTGGTTTCTCCTACTGGGGTTTAGTGAGCCATGGGGTTAGGTGAAGGAAGTGCCCTATAGAAAAACGGTGTGCTGATGGGCCATTTCTGGACCTCAGAACTGACTTTGATTTTGATAGGGATACATTAGTACTACTAATTTATAACTGCTTATAATAGCATAATAGCTTCTATCAGGAATACATTCAAACACATTCAAAGTAAAGATCAGAGAGAATATCTTGCATGAGTATATACAGGTGCTTCTTGCCCCCCTCCACAAATGTACCCCTACACACTTACCCCTGTCCCAAGAGAGATCATTGTCAGTATCCAGATGTGAAATAAAATGCGTGACTTTTCCAAGAAAAAGTACTATTTTTTGCAAACTCGAAGTGAAATTCCACAGTCAGAACATTTTACCTGCTCCTCATGAGTCTCTGCCCCCTCCACCACTCTCCTCCATGACAACTGCTCCCCCCCCCCTTCCCCTCCCTCTTCCCCCCACAAAACACTGTCCACATTTTATTTAGCCTTTATGCAAATCCTCTACATGTATTATCTGGGCTATAATGGCGCTGATGTTGCTGATATGAGGGGACCGACCACAGGGGCTGAATGGGGCTAAATGAGACAGATGAGGCAGATCCTCATCAATACTCTATAGTATGTCTGTGTTTACACTACACCAGCCTCTATTAGGGATAATGATTGCCACAGCATTATGCCTGTCAGCTGAAAGAGCCGCCCGTGCTCTTCAAAGGCTTCGCCTCTTATCTACCGTCAACAAAGGGGGCCTCTTGAGGAGGAAACGGAGAGGGTTTATGCACCTGTGATTCAAATGTGCCAGCTAGATAGCTCCTCTCACCATAAACAAGCAACACGTCTGCTGTTATAGACTGGTAAATAGTTTCTCACATGAAGTTTCTCAAGGTAACGAGCTGTAGATGATTTAACGGATATACTGTTAAGAGCACTAGAATAATGAAAGAGAAACTTGGGTTGTGTCTCAATTCCCAAATGTCACCCTATTCCGTATCTATTGGAGTACTTTGGACCAGAGCCCATGGGGAATAGGGTGCCATTTGGGGCACAGTCTTGATGTTTATGCGGAAGAACCGGTCTTAATCAATCTTTAAGGAGACCACTGGTACTAATGGCCCAACTTGTTCCCTTAAAGAATAATACTGTTACAGAAATACTGCAAAGCTGGTTGAATGGGTATCAGTCCGGCTCTAAACACATGTACAATTCCTACCGGAGATCGTGGTTCAATCCCTGAGTCCAGCTCATAGCAATGGATTTATAGTACTGTATCCCTAACCTCTTAAGGATCAGACCCTTTTTCTCAATTTTCACCTAAAATGACATACCCAAATCTAACTGCCTGTATTTCAGGACCTGAAGGAAGGATATGCATATTCTTGATACCATTTAAAAGGAAACACTTTGAAGTTTGTGGAAATGTGAAATTAATGTAGGAGAATATAACACAATAGATCTGGTAAAAGATTATACAAACAAATAAACATGTGTTTTCTATTATTATTTCTGGTCCATCATTTTTGAAATGCAAGAGAAAGGCCACAATATAATATTGCAGTTTAGGCACAATATAGATTTTGGCCACTAGATGGCAGCGGTATGTGTGCAACGTTTCAGATTGATCCAGTGAAGCGTTGCAATACTGGACTACTTTGTATCAAGTCTGCCCAAATGTGCCGAATTGGTCAATTGATACATTTTCAAGTACATAACTATAGAGAACATACAAAAATGATATGGTAATCCTAAATGTAAGTTTACACACTCCCAGGAATGTACACTAACTTTCACACATCTAGATGGCCGGGCGTGGTGGGTGTGGAGCCAGAGACAGCAGGGGTTCAAACTGTAGAAACCATTTCCTACATTTTAATAATGAAATTGATTTTATCAAACAAAACTATGCTACATTTGATCTCTGGGACCCTTAGGATGACAAATCAGTGCAATATTACTGAAGGTAATGTATGAGGTGTATGTATCAAACCAGTTGCCGTGATACGTTTTTTGTTGTTGTGCACTCTCCTTAAACAATAGCATTGTATCTTTTCACTGTAAATGGTACTGTAAATTGGACAGTGCAGTTAGATGAACAAGAATTTAAGCTTTCTGCCTATATAAGACATGTCTATGTCCTGGAAAGTTTGCTGTTACTTACAACAGTCATGCAAAACACATTAGCGCACGTTAGCTCAACCGTCCTGTATATGGGACACTGATCCCGTAGAGGCGAAGGAAGGCAATGTGTGCTGAAACATTGGTTTACCCATTAAATTGTTGGGAGCATATATGGAGTGTGCAGCTTTTCGTCTTTCTTTTTATACTGCATATCTAACCCCACGTCCATTTCACAGTCTGATGGTGCTGATGATATACTAGAAGTCTTGTATTAGGACAGATAACAGTCATCCTGATTACTCTACATTTGCATTTTGTTCTCATACCAGTGGTAGCTTAGTATTCCCAGTCCACGCCCCAGGCCTATAGGCAGGCTGGCAGGTGAGCAGAGCGGAGCAAACCCACAGACTGGCCCAACTCACCAGAGCCTCTCCCCAACCAACCATCAACACACACACACACACAAACACACACACACACACAGACACACAAACACACAGACACACACTGTTTTCCTCACTTTGACATCTAGTCTCTACAGCCTCCCCCTCACATGCAAACACAGGCCCTGCTCTGAGAGGCATCAGCGAAAGAGGGAAGGAGGGAGAAAGGGATGGAGGGAGAGAGAGAGGGATGGAGAGAGAGAGGGATGGAGGGAGAGGGATGGAGGGAGAGAGGGATGGAGAGAGAGAGGGATGGAGAGAGAGAGGGATGGAGGGAGAGAGGGATGGAGAGAGAGAGGGATGGAGGGAGAGAGGGATGGAGGGAGAGAGGGATGGAGAGAGATGGAGGGAGAGAGGGATGGAGAGAGAGAGGGATGGAGAAAGAGGGATGGAGAGAGAGGGATGGAGAGAGTGGGATGGCAGGAGAGAGGGATGGAGAGAGAGAGGGGGATGGAGGGAGAGAGGGAGGAAGAGAGAGAGGGATGGAGAGAGAGGGATGGAGGGAGAGAGGGATGGAGAGAGAGGGATGGAGGGAGAGAGGGATGGAGAGAGAGAGAGGGATGGAGATAGAGAGAGGGATGGAGAGAGAGGGATGGAGGGAGAGAGAACTGGAGGGAGAGAGGGAAGGAAACGGAGGGAAGTAGAGAGACCCCTGAAGGCAGAAAGCTGAAGGGGGTACCTAGTCAGTTGTACAACTTAATGCATTCAATCCAAATGTGTCTTCCGCATTTAACCCCTCTCTTTGAACCTCTCCTGGATTCCATAATTGAAATCCACGTCATAAGAGACTGAGCTCCCCAGCCTCAGAAGACAGAGAGAGCAGCAGCCAGGAGAGGGTCTAGTCGACACAGACCTGCCGGAGAGGATCTAGTCTACACAGACCTGCCGGAGAGGATCTGGTCCACACAGTCCTGCAGTAGAGGGTCTGGTCCACACAGTCCTGCAGTAGAGGGTCTGGTCCACACAGTCCTGCAGGAGAGGGTCCTGTCTACACAGTCCTGCAGGAGAGGGTCCTGTCTACACAGTCCTGCAGGAGAGGGTCTAGTCTGCACAGTCCTGCAGGAGAGGGTCCAGCCCAGACAACCCTCCAGGAGAGGTTCCAGTCCAAGCAGTCCTGCAGAAGAGGGTCCAGTCAAAACAGTCCTGCAGGAGAGGGTCCAGTCCAAACAGTCCTGCAGGAAAGGGTCTAGTCTACACAGTCCTAAAGGAAAGGGTCCAGTCCATACAGTCTTGTAGGAGAGGGTCCAGTCTACACAGTCCTGCAGGAGAGGGTCTAGTCCACAAAGTCCTGCAGGAGAGGGTCCAGTCTACACAGTCCTCCAGGAGAGGATCCAGTCCACAAAGTCCTGCAGGAGAGGGTCCAGTCTACACAGTCCTGCAGGAGAGGGTCCAGTCAAAACAGTCCTGCAGGAGAGGGTCCAGTCTACACAGTCCTGCAGGAGAGGGTCCAGTCTACACAGTCATGCAGGAGAGGATCCAGTCCACAAAGTCCTGAAGGAGAGTGTCCAGTCCACACAGTCCTGCAGGAGAGGATCCAGTCCACAAAGTCCTGCAGGAAAGGGTCCAGTCTACACAGTCCTGCAGGAGAGGATCAAGTTCACACAGTCCTGCAGGAGGGGATCAGGTCTACATTTTCCTGTAAGAGAGGGTCCAGTCTATACACTCATCCAAGAGAGGATCTAATCCACAAAGTCCTGCAGGAGAGGGTCCAGTGTACACAGTCCTGCAGGAGAGGGTCTAGTCGACACAGCCCTGTAGGAGAGGATCCAGTCTACACAATCCTGCAGGAGAGGGTCCAGTCTACACAGTCCTGCAGGAGAGGGTCCAGTCCACACAACCCTTCAGGAGAGGGTCCAGTCTACACAGTCCTCCAGGAGAGGGTCCTGACTACACAGTCCTGCAGGAGAGGGTTCAGTCTACACAGTCCTGCAGGAGAGAGTCTAGTCTACACAGTCCTGCAGGAAAGTGTCTAGTCTACACAGTCCTGCAGGAGAGGATCCAGTGTACACAGCCCTGTAGGAGAGGATCCAGTCTACATATTCCTGCAGGAGAGGGTCCAGTCTAAACATTCCTGCAGGAGAGGGTCCAGTCCACACAACCCTTCAGGAGAGGGTCCAGTCTACATAGTCATCCAGGAGAGGGTCCTGACTACACAGTCCTGCAGGAGAGGTTCCAGTCCACACAGTTCTGAAGGAGAGGGTCCAGTGCACACAACCCTGCAGGAGAGGGTCCAGTCAAAGCAGTCCTGTAGGAGAGGGTCCAGTCCACACAGTCCAGTAGGAGAGGGTCTAGTCCACACTGTCCTGCAGTGAGGGTCTAATCTACACAGTCCTGCAAGAGAGGATCAAGTTCACACAGTCCTGCAGGAGAGGGTCCAGTGTACACAGTCCTGCAGGAGAGGGTCCAGTGTACACAGTCCTGCAGGAGAGGGTCCAGTGTACACAGCCCTGCAGGAGAGGGTCCAGTCTACACAATCCTGCAGGAGAGGGTCCAGTCCACACAACCCTTCAGGAGAGGGTCCTGACTACACAGTCCTGCAGGAGAGGGTCCAGTGTACACAGCCCTGCAGGAGAGGGTCCAGTCTACACAATCCTGCAGGAGAGGGTCCAGTCCACACAACCCTTCAGGAGAGGGTCCAGTCTACACAGTCCTCCAGGAGAGGGTCCTGACTACACAGTCCTGCAGGAGAGGGTTCAGTCTACACAGTCCTGCAGGAGAGAGTCTAGTCTACACAGTCCTGCAGGAAAGTGTCTAGTCTACACAGCCCTGTAGGAGAGGGTCCAGTCTACACATTCCTGCAGGATAGGGTCCAGTCTACACATTCCTGCAGGAGATGGTCCAGTCCACACAAACCTTCAGGAGAGGGTCCAGTCTACACAGTCATCCAGGAGAGGGTCCTGACTACACAGTCCTGTAGAAGAGGGTCTAGTCTACACAGTCCTGCAGGAGAGGATCCAGTCCACACAGTCCTGCAGGAGAGGGTCCAGTCCACACAGTCCTGTAGAAGAGGGTCTAGTCTACACAGTCCTGCAGGAGAGGGTCCAGTCTACACAGTCCTGAAGGAGAGGGTCCAGTCTACTCAGTCCGGCAGGAGAGGGTCTAGTCGACAGATTCCTGCATGAGAGCGTACAGTCTACACAGTCCTGCAGGAGAGGGTCCAGTCTACACAGCCCTTCAGGAGAGGGTCCGTTCAACAAAGTCCTCCAGGAGAGGGTCCTGTCTACACAGTCCTGCAGGAGAGGGTCCAGTCTACACAGCCCTGCAGGAGAGGGTCCGTTCAACAAAGTCATCCATGAGAGGGTCCTGTCTACACAGTCCTGCAGGAGAGAGTCCAGTCCACACAAACCTGCAGGAGAGGGTCCAGTCTACAAAGTCCTGAAGCAGAAGGTCCAGTCTGCACAGTCCTGCAGGAGAGCGTCCAGTATACACAGTCCTGCAGGAGAGGGTCCAGTCTACACAGTCCTGCAGGAGAGGGTCCAGTCTATACAGTCCTGTAGGATAGGGTCCAGTCCACACAGTCCTGTAGGAGAGGGTCAAGTCTACAAAGTCCTGTAGGAGAGGGTTCAGTCTAGACAGTCCTGCAGAAGACGTTCCAGCCCACACAACCCTGCAGGAGAGGGTCCAGTCCAAGCAGTCCTGTAGGAGAGGGTCAAGTCCACACAGTCCTGCAGGAGAGGGTCAGTCTACACAGTCCTGCAGGAGAGGTTCCAGCCCACACAACCCTGCAGGAGAGGGTCCAGTCAAAGCAGTCCTGTAGGAGAGGGTCTAGTCCACACAAACCTGCAGGAAAGGGTCCAGTCGACACAGTCCTGCAGGAGAGGATCCAGTCTATACAGTCCTGCAGGAGAGGGTCCAGTCTACACAGTCCTGTAGGAGAGGGTCTAGTCCACTCAAACCTGCAGGAAAGGGTCCAGTCTACACGGTCCTGCAGAAGACGGTCCAGTCCACACATCCCTGCAGGAGAGGGTCCAGTCTATACACTCATGCAAGAGAGGATCTAATCTACACAGTCCTGCAGGAGAGGATCCAGTCTACAAAGTCCTGCACATGAGAGGGTCCAGTCTAGACAGTCCTCCAGGAGAGGGTCCAGTCTACACAGTCCTGCACATGAGAGGGTCCAGTCTAGACAGTCCTCCAGGAGAGGGTCCAGTCTACACAGTCCTGCATGAGAGCGTCCAGTATACACAGTCTTGCAGGAGAGGATCCAGTCTACAAAGTCCTGCACATGAGAGGGTCCAGTCTAGACAGTCCTCCAGGAGAGGGTCCAGTCTACACAGTCCTGCAGTAGAGGGTCAAGTCGACACAGTCCTGCAGGAGAGAGTCCAGTCCACACAAACCTGCAGTAGAGGGTCCAGTCTACACAGTCCTTTAGGAGAGGGTCCAGTCTACAAAGTCCTGAAGGAGAAAGTCCAGTCTGCACAGTCCTGCAGGAGAGGGTCCAGTCTACACATTCCTGCAGGAGAGGGTCCAGTCAACACATTCCTGCAGGAGAGGGTCCAGTCTAGACAGTCCTGCAGGAGAGGATCCAGTCTACAAAGTCCTGCAGGAGAGGGTAAGTCTACTCAGTCCTGCAGGAGAGGTTCCAGCCCACACAACCCTGCAGGAGAGGGTCCAGTCAAAGCAGTCCTGCAGGAGAGGGTCCAGTCTAGACAGTCCTGCAGGAGAGGGTCCAGTCTACACAGTCCTGTAGGAGAGGGTCTAGTCCACACAAACCTGCAGGACAGGGTCCAGTCTAAGCACCCCTGCAGGAGAGGGTCTGGTCTACACATCCCTTCAGGAGAGGGTCTTGTCTACAGAGCCCTTCAGGAGAGGGTCCAGTCTACACAGTCCTGCAGGAGAGGGTCTAGTCCACTCAAACCTGCAGGAAAGGGTCCAGTCTACACGGTCCTGCAGAAGACGGTCCAGTCCACACATCCCTGCAGGAGAGGGTCCAGTCTATACAGTCCTGCTGGAGAGGATCCAGTCTACACAGTCCTTCAGGAGATTATCCAGTCCACACAGTCCGGCAGGAGAGGGTCCAGTCTACACAGCCCTGCAGGAGAGCGTCCAGTCTACACAGTCCTGCCGGAGAGGGTTTTATTTTTTATTTTTTAATTTTTTCACCTTTATTTAACCAGGTAAGCCAGTTGAGATCAAGTTCTCATTTACAACTGCGACCTGGCCAAGATAAAGCAAAGCAGTGCGATAAAAACATTAACACAGAGTTACATATGGGGTAAAACAAAACATTAAGTCAAAAAATATACAACAGAAAATATATATATAGTGTGTGCAAATGTAGCAAGTTATGTAAGGCAATAAATAGGCCATAGTGCAAAATAATTACAATTAGTATTAACACTGGATTGATAGATGTGCAAGAGATGAGGTGCAAATAGAGATACTGGGGTGCAAATGAGCAAAATAAATAACAATATGGGGCTGAGGTAGTTGGGTGGGATCATTTCAGATGGGCTGTGTATATCACGAACGTCTAAGGAGGAGGACCAATGCGCAGCGTTGAAGGTGAACATATTTATTTAGAGAATGATCACACGATCAAAACAACAGACGATAACGTGATGTCTACGGTTGAACACAAACCAAATAAGAACAAGAACCCACAAACACAAAGGGAAAGACAGACAGTTTAAATATGGCTCCCAATCAGAGACAACCAGCTGACACTCGTTGCCTCTGATTGGGAGTCACTCAGGCCAACATAGAAATACAAACTAGAACTCCCAACATAGCAATAGAATACATAGAATTACACACCCTGGCTCAACATAACAGTGTCCCCAGAGCCAGGGCGTGACAGTGTACAGGTGCAGTGATCGGTAAGGTGCTCTGACAACTGATGCTTAAAGTTAGTGAGGGAGATAAGAGTCTCCAGCTTCAGAGATTTTTGCAGTTCGTTCCAGTCATTGGCAGCAGAGAACTGGAAGGAATGGCGGCCAAAGGAGGTGTTGGCTTTGGGGATGACCAGGTGAGATATACCTGCTGGAGCGCATACTACGGGTGGGTGTTGCTATGGTGACCAATGAGCTAAGATAAGGCGGGGATTTGCCTAGCAGTGATTTATAGATGGTCTGGAGCCAGTGGGTTTGGCGACGAATATGTAGTGAGGACCAGCCAACAAGAGCGTACAGGTCACAGTGGTGGGTGGTATATGGGGCTTTGGTGACAAAACGGATGGCACTTTGATAGACTACATCCAATTTGCTGAGTAGAGTGTTGGAGGCTATTTTGTAAATTACATCGCCGAAGTCAAGGATCGGTAGGATAGTCAGTTTTACGAGGGCATGTTTGGCAGCATGAGTGAAGGAGGCTTTGTTGCGAAATAGGAAGTCGATTCTAGATTTAACTTTGGATTGGAGATGCTTAATGTGAGTCTGGAAGGAGAGTTTACAGTCTAACCAGACACCTAGGTATTTGTAGTTGTCCACATACTCTAGGTCAGACCCATCGAGAGTAGTGATTCTAGTTGGGTGGGTGGGTGCCAGCAGTGTTCGATTGAAGAGCTGCATTTAGTTTTACTAGTGTTTAAAGGAGGTTACTGAAGGAGTGTTGTATGGCATTGAAGCTTGTTTGGAGGTTTGTTAACACAGTGTCCAATGAAGGGCCTGATGTATACAAAATGGTGTCGTCTGCGTAGAGGTGGATCTGAGAGTCACCAGCAGCAAGAGCGACATCATTGATATACACGGAGAAAAGAGTCTGCCCAAGAATTGAACCCTGTGGCACCCCCATAGATACTGCCATAGGTCCAGACAACAGGCCCTCCGATTTGACACATTGAACTCTATCTGAGAAGTAGTTGGTGAACCAGGCGAGGCAGTCATTTGAGAAACCAAGGCTATTTAGTCTGCAAATAAGAATGCGGTGGTTGACAGAGTCGAAAGCCTTGGCCAGGTCGATGAAGACGGCTGCACAGTACTGTCTATTATCGATCGTGGTTATAATATCGTTTAGGACCTTGAGCGTGGCTGAGGTGCACCCATGACCAGCTCGGAAACTGGATTGCATAGCGGAGAAGGTACGTGGGATTCGAAATGGTCGGTGATCTGTTTGTTAACTTGGCTTTCAAAAACTTTCGAAAGGCAGGGCAGGATGGATATAGGTCTGTAACAGTTTGGATCTAGAGTGTCACCCCCTTTGACTAGTCTAGTCCACACAGTCCGGCAGGAGAGGGTCCAGTCTACACAGTCCTGTAGGAGAGGGTCCAGTCTACACAGTCCTGCAGGAGAGGGTCCAGTCTACACAGTCCTGTAGGAGAGGGTCCAGTCTACACAGTCCTGCAGGAGAGGGTCCAGTCTACACAGTCCTGTAGGAGTGGGTCCAGTCTACACAGTCCTGCAGGAGAGGGTCCAGTCTACACAGTCCTGCAGGAGAGGGTCCAGTCTACACAGTCCTGCAGGAGAGGGTCCAGTCTACACAGTCCTGCAGGAGAGGGTCCAGTCTACACAGTCCTGTAGGAGAGGGTCCAGTCTACACAGTCCTGTAGGAGAGGGTCCAGTCCACACAGCCCTGAAGGAGAGGCTCCCGTCCACACAGCCCTGCAGGTGCACAGTGCTTTCAACAAAACCTCTTCTCTCTCTTTACCAGCCATACGCCATGCTAATGCCATGTCTGCCAGGTTGACGGCGTCCTGCACTGATCTGTGTGAGTATGAATCCCTGTTTACAGTTTTCCCTGCTCCCTGGCCCCTTCAGGCCCTCAGCTCAGGCCCTTACTCAATTATTATTATTATTATTATTATTATTATTATTATTATAGATATATCTTATATAGTACTTTTCATTCAAACATAATCTCAAATTTGCTGTAAAAAACAAACATGAACATCATGTATCATTTTTATCCGCTAATACAGCAATAATATAATAATAATACAGTAATAATACAGTAATAATACAATAATAATACAGTAATAATACAGTAATAGTAATGACTAATTCACTGTGTGTGTATGTGTGTGTGTATATATATGTATATGTATGTATATACGACTATGCTTTCAGCAGTGGTGGAAAAAGTACCCAAATGTCATAGTAAAATTGAGTAAAATAGAAAGTCACTCAAGTAAAATACCACTTGAGTAAAAGTCTAAAAGTACTTTGTTTTGTAATTGTTAAAATATACTTAAGTATTAAAAGTAAATGTATAAATCATTTAAAATTCCTTATATTAAGCAAAGCAGACGGCACTATTTTCTTGTTTTTTTAATTGAAGGCTTGCCAGGGGCACACTCCAACACATTATTTACAAAATATGTATTTGTGTTTAGTGAGTCTGCCAGATCAGAGGCAGTAGGGATGACCACATGTTCTCTTGATAAGTACGTGAATTTAACCATTTTCCTGTCCTGCTAAGCATTCAAAATGTAACGAGTACTTTTGGTTGTCAGGGAAAATGTATGGACTAAAAAGTACAATATTTTCTTTAGGAATGTAGTGAACTAAAAGTAAAAGTTGTCAAAAATATAAATAGTAAAGGAAAGTACCCAGATCCCCCCCAAAACTACTTATGTAGTACTTTAAAGTATTTTTACTTAAGTACTTTACACCACTGGCTTTCAGGCTCTTGGGCAGGTGGAATAAAAAGCTAATGCTGTGTTGATGCATCATTCAAATAGCTATCTTACCACATAAACAGTCCTGCCATCACCAGACCTGCAACTCCATTGGTTACCAGCAAATATTTTTACGTCAACCCACAAGTTATCAAAAACAAACGAAGTTCATAGAATAAAATGCTATTTAAAAACAGTTAACACGATACAACATTTACAAATGTAGCCTACAGGAGCGCTCTGCCTAGGCGACCTCACAGAACCTTGGCAACCACCAGTGGCGTGTATTCATGGATGCAAAGTTAATTAAAAGTTAGGCTTCCCCAAAAAATTTACCAAGATAGAAAAAAAGTGTAAAGGGAAGCCAGTTTGGATATGGCTTCACTCCTATCAAGAGAAATACGTTATTGACAGAAATAACTTGAATTGTTGCATCTCGTTGTGTTGTTATCCTCCGGTGGCTAGCTGGCTAGCTAAAATTGGTCCTTTCCTAAATTAGCCATGGATGGAGATAGGGATTTGGACTTGTGGTTTTACTTAATTCACATTCACCACCAATGTGTAGCACCCACTTGTCTGTCCATGCCAGTACCTCCCCCTCCTGTCTACCTCTTCCCCTTCCAGCCAGCCCTGGCATGGGCACCTCACCCCTGCCTCTCCACTATTACCAGGGCTTGTTGGAAGCCACTACCGTTGCTCACCAATGGCTTACGCATTAAAGCACGAGCTGTCTGTGATAAAGTGCCAGATTGTTTGTGAGCGCTATATCTATCACTTTCACACGCACTTTAGCCCCGCAATCGGCCCCTCTGATTGCATTATTGTAGTGTGGAGTTCCATGGTCGAGAGGCCTCAATAAAGATAATGGGCAAGGGGAGGGAGGGAGCGGTGGATGAGAGAAAATGAAGAGAGGGGGAGGAGAAAGGAGATTTACAGGGGAGAGTGGAGGGACACGGGAGAGATTGGGGGGAGAGGGGGAGGTGAGAAGGGGGGGGGGGCAGGTAAAGAGAGAGAGAGGGAAGCAGGGTGTGGCTGTTTGAGTGACTCTAACATGTCAACAAAGTAGTAATAACAGTTTTTATTTAATTTTTACATTACACATTTCAAATCAACATAGCCCTTATTTTCCTTTTACTCAATGTTTACATTTTCAAATCATTGATAGCCAAAGACATCCCGTCAATGACCGTGTGAGAACAACGCTTTTACAATAGCATCCATTTGGGCTGTGACTCGAACGGTTTTCCAGAGCTATTTAGTGAAAGTGGAGTTGACACATTGCAGCAGGTAACACTCCTAGAGGCGGCCAGGTGCAGCGGATAAAAGCCCTGAACTCCCGGGAAAAGGAGCTCCGTGACTCAATTCAGCGCTCGAGACCTCTTGGAACAAGAGCGTGAGAAAGTCATTCAGGCGGAGAGGGTTTCAGAACCTATACTTTGTGTTCTTTAACATCAATACATTTGTTTAGGAACTCTGTCAGTTGTATGTGGCGATATTACTCAGGTGTGCGTCCAAGACTAATGGAGTGCTGTTACTGAGCTACACTCCTGTATTGGTGTTGAAAGTAGCCTAAATTGACATGAAGAACGTATGGATATTATACAAATATATGTTAAATGATAATACATGTTATTATTTCTATGCTTACTGATTTTATACCATAATATTTAGACCCCTTGGGGCCTTACCAAAAACGAATGTTTGCGCAATTATGCACAAAACATAATAGCCTAAATTGGATACCCTATATATTCAATTTTCAAAAGTATCACATTTTACGCGCATCATTTGATTTAGGTGCCACTGAAAGTTTACAGCTCGAGTGCTCCTATAAGCAGCGCTCTCTGATCTTCATGATCTTGCGGGAAGCCGCGAGCAACGTCCCGCAGTTGTAGGCAGCAAGCCAACAAGAGCAGCGCCTTCCCCCGCCGCTTGCGCGCCACGTGTCGCGGGGTTCTACAGCAGCTGGAGATCACGCCCGCATACCAGACAACCAGGGAGCCTGCTGGGGAGCGAGCGCGAACTCCCGGGCTGACAGAGAACGCAGAGCACACACACACACACCGGCCCCCTCCGTTGTGTCATTCACGGAATAACGGTTGTATGCTATTATTATTGTATGGGGCACAGAAATTATGGATTTATGGATTAAGATTAGACATTATGGACTTTTAAACTTTTATTTACAAAACTTCAGGATGCTATTCGGCTTTACGCACTCACATTTTCTGAATTGAAGTGGCTATTCACTTCAAGTATATAGGACAGTCTATAGGCAATTTAAACAAGCTAAATAATGTTTGTGAATTTCTGAAACGTATGTGTTAATATTATCTGTGTGGGGGGCAATTCTAACCATTCGGCTACATTTACAGCTCAAGCTTGGGTCTGAATCTCTGATAAGGATAAGGAAATTAAATTATTACCTGAAATTCAATGCCTTGCCTACTAACTGCTGCCCCACCAAAGGCAAGGCAGGCAATGCATCGCTCTAATCTTGTGCTCTCACTCAGAAATATCTCTGCTCTGGCTCGCATTCCGATAAGCCCGATCGAGCTCTCGGTAGGCGTGTTTTTCCCAGGCTTTTAAAACAGCAGCTGCTATTTACCTTCCCTCTAATGTAAACCACCACCGCCACCCCTAGACCGGCCTCCAAACCTCAACCACCGGGCTCATAAAACATCCTGGCACGTGCTCCACATTCACAATAGCGCTCGCATGCCGACAGATGTCAAAATGCCAAATTTGTACAGCGGCGGGCGTGCATTAAATAATTATTGCACCAATCTTGGCTGGTTAGAGTTGAGTTGATTTTTTAACTCACAAAGCGCAAACTTGATCGAGGGTGTAGTTCTCAGCCTTAGGCTACTGCAACACAAGGCAATCTAAAAGGAGAAACCAGGTTATTTTTCCAAAGGTTCTTTACATGATATAAAATGTAACATTACTAGGTTATTACACTAGAGCCTAACAAGCCTAATTAGGCTACACTGTAATTAAGAACACTACATAAGTCTCTTCAACCATTGCACAAATTATCTAGGCAATTTATTTTTATATGCTCTATTTGTAATAGGCTATATCTTCTGTGTAAATGCACATTTACTGGTTTGTAGTCCACACGTATGTGGAAGTACAATACAATTAGATGTAGGCGATGTGGAACATGGTATTGTAGGCCTGCGCTTAGGCGCTTTAGCCTCTATTATCTTGGGTGGAGTTTCCCCTCCTGACTCCTGTGCGTATTGCCTGAAAGTTGGGGGAACGACATGCTGAGTCAAGTCAGCCCTGCACTCTGTGCGCTGGGTGGTAGTCAGGGGCTCAAGTGTTAATATGCAAACGGCATGATTGAAGGCAGTCCCGGTTGTGCCCTAAACCCGGCTGCGCGCCATTGGCCGACCGCTCAAACGCCAAACAACCAATGGAAGGGCGCCGACCACGAGCCATCCTCCCCTCGGGCCGCGTGTCCCTCGCACTGATTGGTAGAAAGTTACTGTGGGAAAGAAAGTTTTGGAAGTTTCACACGAGGCGTTCGCGTGCAGTCCCAGATATAAATAAGACCAACAAGAAGTGCCATTAGACAGACGCAGCGTCCGCTGGCAGACAGTGATTTCTCGATTCAGTGACATCGTTCAGCTTGCCGCCGACTTGGGGACGCTTGTCTCTCGCGCATAGGTGCACTACCACCCAGAAAGGATATTGTTCCTCCGGAATTTGGAATTTCATAAGAGGGTACTGTGACTGCTTGTCAATAACCCCCAACAGTGGACTGTAATACTGAGTTGCCGTTGCGCTTGTGGGATATTTCAGACAGACAGAAGATGCCTGCCGATATAATGGAAAAGACCTCGGTCTCTCCTGTTGCTGCTACTCCAGCCAGCATGACCACTACACCTGATAAACCCAAGACGGCTTCCGAGCACAGGAAGGTTAGTAGTCGGTCAAAGCATCTTAGAAATGCCGTTATTCTGTCACTTCAAAATTACGCACGGGTTTTTATAGCAAAACATAAACCTTTCATTCACCTTGAGCAAGTCCCACCATTCTAACAATTTCTTATATGTATTTTCTTTAGTCATCCAAACCTATCATGGAGAAAAGGAGAAGAGCCAGAATCAACGAAAGCTTGGGACAGTTGAAAACACTTATCCTGGATGCGCTCAAAAAAGATGTAAGTATTATATTTTTTCTCTCACTACAAATGAATGATTGCAATCACAGTTATAGATTTACTTTATTAAAAACAAACTTTAATACGAAAGTATTCTATCTTCAATCCTAACAATGTGCCTCCTCATATTACAGAGCTCCAGACACTCGAAACTTGAAAAGGCGGACATCCTGGAGATGACGGTGAAACATCTCCGGAACCTCCAGAGGGCTCAAATGACTGGTAAGTCACTGTAGCTGTTTTGGTGGGTGAATACCCGGGATGATTTCTTCCAGACTTCCGTCTGTGGTTTAGATCATGTTCGAATGCAGTACTCAGTTTACATACTTGGCCCACATCCTCTCTCCCAAGAAGTCTCTCTAAATGTAGCTAATTGTATGGACTAACTAAATAGCTAATTTATCTTATCCATTGGTGAGCTTCGGAATGTATATGTTTAGTTTGATCAATGTTCATGTTTGAAACTTAATTATACTGTTGTTATTCTCAGTGGCTTATCATTTTCTTTCTTCCACAGCTGCTTTGAACACTGATCCCACCGTGCTCGGGAAATACAGAGCTGGGTTCAGTGAGTGCACAAATGAAGTCACCCGGTTCCTGTCCACCTGCGAAGGGGTTAACACGGAGGTCAGGACGCGGCTTCTCGGTCACTTGGCCAGCTGCATGACGCATATCAACGCTATGAACTACCCCACGCAGCACCAGATCCCTACCGGGCCTCCCCACCGCTCATTCGGCCAGTCCATGGTACATATCCCCAACTCATCTCCGCAAGGCAACGTCATGCCCCTGCCTTGTAAAGGTGGCTCTCCCCGGAGCATGTCACCAGAAACAACAAAAGTATACGGCGGTTTCCACCTCGTACCTGCCACAGATGGACAATTCGCCTTCCTCATCCCCAACGCAGCTTTTGCGCCAAACGGTCCCGTTATCCCCGTGTACGCGAACCAGATCAACACGCCTGTCCCAGCGGCGGTGTCCCCCGGTGCACCGACAGGCAACTCGGACTCAGTGTGGCGACCCTGGTAGAACAAAAAAAAAAAGGACCTATCGAAAATACTTTTATGATGACACTTAGTTCTTCTTTGTTCGATGTTACAAAAATTATGTTTGTATTTTGTTTTTGTATTTTCAATGCGTTAAGATGAAAAGATGATGCACTATATTTGTATAGCCTATAAGGGAGTGAAGTTCATATTGAAATGAGATTTGTATTGTTGAAGTCTGTTCACTGCATTTTTATATTCGAGGTGTCTTTTATTACTGTGCGATACCAAAGATATGTTGAATGCACTTTACGTAATTCTTCGTTTTGGAAGACAAATAAATTTGTAAAGATATTGAAAAACATACGCTTGTGCGCTCATTTATGATTTAAGCCTAATCTTCAGAAACCTGATCACCAAACAATTACCTTAGGCTACATTTGTTTTGAACTTTAGATAAACTTGAGAATAATATATTATAGACCTACAATTTATAAGAGAAAATGGCTATCCTATTATACTAATATGTTAGTGTAAAAGTCAAATTTGATATTGACTCGTGCGTAATTGTCTGACGAAAATCACTGATGTATTCTTGCGCGCGCAAAACTCATGCATACTCAAACCATATGTAAATCACACACACATGCACTTGTTGCGCCAGGAATGGGTCACAATTTAGGCTTATGTTGCGTAAAAGTTTAGAATTTTACGCACCAACACTTGCCTACAAGTGTCATAGACTGTGAAGTGGGGCTTAATTTATACAGACACTTTTGCCTAATGCCATCACACAAAGGCTTTTGCTTCTGGCTACATCCATAAGAAAGTATGAAAAAAAAATGTATGCACTCACTAACTGTAAGTCTCTCTGGATAAGAGCGTCTGCTAAATGACTAAAATGTAAAATAAGATAACGGCGGCAGGTAGCCTAGCTGTGAAGAGCGCTTGGCCAGTAACCGAAAGATTGCTGGTTCGATTCCTCGAGCCGACTAGGTGAGCAATTTGTCGATGTTCCCATGAGCAAGGCACTTAGACCTAATTGCTCTAGATAAGAGCGTCTGCTAAATTACATACCTTTTGAACAAGAGTTGGCCAGGTGTATCAGTCCAGTTGTGCGCGGAGAGATACTAGACAGGAAAGGAGAGGGAAACTTCACTGAATGTGTGAAATTATGAGAAAATACACTAGATATACAAAAGTATGTGGACACCCCTTCAAGTTAGTGGATTCAACTATTTCAGCCACACCCGTTGCTGACAGGTATATAAAATCGAGCACACGGCCATGCAATCTCCATTGACAAACATTGGCAGTAGCATAGCCTTACTAAAGAGCTCAGTGACTTTCAAAGTGGCACCATCATAGGATGCCACCTTTCCAACAAGTCAGGTCATCAAATTTCTGCCCTGCTAGAGCTGCCCCGGTAAAGTGTATTGTGAAGTGGAAACAGCTATGAGCAACCACTCAGCCGCGAAAGCTCACAGAACAGGACCGCTGAGTGCTGAAGCACCTAGTGCGTAAAAATCGTTTGTCCTCGGTTGCAACACTCACTACCGAGTTCCAAACTGCCTCTGGAAGCAATGTCAGCACAATAACTGTTTGTCGGGAGCTTCATGAAATGTGTTCTCCATGGCCAGCAGCCCCACACAAGCCTAAGATCACCATGCGCAATGCCAAGTGCCGGCTGGAGTTGTGTAAAGCTTGCCGCCATTGGACTCTGGAGCAGTGTAAACGCGTTCTCTGGTGATGAATCAAGCTTCCAGTCCAACTGATGAATCTATGCATTGGGGCAGGTAGTGCCAGGAGAACACTACCTGCCCCAATGCATAGTGCCAACTGTAAAGTTTGGTGGAGGAGGAATAATGGTCTGGGGCTATTTTTTCTGTTTCGGGCTAGGCCCCTTAGTTCCAGTGAATGGAAATCTTAACGCTACAACATACAATGACATTCTAGACGACTCTGTGCTTCAAACTTTGTGGCAACAGTTGGGGGAAGGCCCTTTCCTGTTTAGGCATTACAATGCCCCCGTGCACAAAGCGAGGTCCATACAGAAATGGTTTGTCGAGATCGGTGTGGAAGAACTTGACTGGCCTGCACAGAGCCCTGACTTCAACCCCATCGAACACCTTTGGGATGAATTGGAACACCGATTGTGAGCCAGGCCTAATCGCCCAACGTCAGTGCCAGACCTCACTAATGCTCTTGTGGCTGAATGGAAGCAAGTCCCCACAGCAATGTTCCAACATCTAGTGGAAAGCCTTCCCAGATGAGTGCAGACTGTTATAACAACAAAGGGGGAACCAACTCCATATTAATGCCCATGATTTTGGAATGAGATGTTCGACAAGCAAGTGTCCACATACTTTTGGTCATGTAGTGTATAACCTTTAGGCCTGAAGGGAATACCAGTTCGATAAAATACAATTTCTCACAAATCACATATACAAGAAAATATGGCCGTGAATTGCCCTTGAATAATATTAGCAGTAGCTTTGGGTAAGTTATAATGATTATATCAACAACTCTCCGGCTGTTTGCTGCCATAAGTGGCCTGTATACCTTGAATGAAAATGTAATATTTCTATTTGTGGATCATTAAAGAAAGCTATTTTACTCCCACCATCATATTATGATGTTCTTGACAATATGTCATCATTTTTCGAAAATTTGACATGAGCCTGTTCTGAAGATGAAAAGTGAAGTTTGAGAGTGATGGCTCATTTCACTTTTAGCAGTGGAGATTGTCCGTGTTCAACGATTTTAGAAGTCATGTGCGCCATCTAGCAACACCACAAGGAAGTGCAATCTGAATTGGGTAGTATTGATCAATGGTTACTACCAGATATCAGCCACTTTAGTCCTTACCACTGGGCACAAACTGGTTGAATTAAGGTTGTTTCAACGTAATTTCTCAACGTATTGTGACGTGGAATCTACGTGGAAAATACATTGGATTTGAAAAAAGTAATCAATGTAAACTGTTTTGAGGGTAACATTTCAACCACAATATTATGTCATGGTAACCAATTTTCAATATAGACAAACCTTGTATAAAATATGTTGAATTTCTACCGTTGAAATAATGTCAGATCTTAAAAAACAACAAATGGCAGCACCTCCTACTGGAGAGTTAATCTACAGTATCTACTCAGCTATCTAGTTTTGGTCTACCATCCAGGATTTGAACCAAGCTGAGCCCAGCTTAGCTTTGATATTTGTCACTGACTACTACTACCAATGTGCTGTCATGAGAATGATTGTTGGGAGATCTCTTAATAACTGAATAGATTCACTGTTGCTATCAAAATCATTCCAAAGGGTAGGTTTTACAGAGGAAATAAAATGTAACCCTATAAGTGATATTTAATTATTACAGTGAGGGAAAAAAAGTATTTGATCCCCTGCTGATTTTGTAAGTTTGCCCACTGACAAAGACATGATCAGTCTATAATTTTAATGGTAGGTTTATTTCAACAGTGAGAGACAGAATAACAACAACAAAATCCAGAAAAACGCATGTCAAAAATGTTATAAATTGATTTGCATTTTAATGAGGGAAATAAGTATTTGACCCCCTCTCAATCAGAAAGATTTCCGGCTCCCAGGTGTCTTTTATACAGGTAATGAGCTGAGATTAGGAGCACTCTCTTATTCGCAAATGGAAGAAACACAAAAGAACTGTCCATCTCCCTCGGCCTGGGGCTCCATGCAAGATCTCACCTCGTGGAGTTGCAATGATCATGAGAACAGTGGAATCAGCCCAGAACTACACGGGATGATCTTGTCAATGATCTCAAGGCAGCTGGGACCATAGTCACCAAGAAAACAATTGGTAATACACTACGCCGTGAAGGACTGAAATCCTGCAGTGCCCGCAAGGTCCCCCTTCTCAAGAAAGCACATATACAGACCAGTCTGAAGTTTGCCAATGAACATCTGAATGATTCAGAGGAGAACTGGGTGAAAGTGTTGTGGTCAGATGAGATCAAAATCGAGCTCTTTGGCATCAACTCAACTCGCCGTGTTTGGAGGAGGAGGAAGGCTGCCTATGACCCTAAGAACACCATCCCCACCGTAAAACATGGAGGTGGAAACATTATGCTTTGGGGGTGTTTTTCTGCTAAGGGGACAGGACAACTTCACAGCATCAAAGGGACGATGGACGGGGCCATGTACCATCAAATCTTGGGTGAGAACCTCCTTCCCTCAGCCAGGGCATTGAACATGGGTCGTGGATGGGTATTCCAGCATGACAATGACCCAAAACACACGGCCAAGGCAACAAAGGAGTGGCTCAAGAAGAAGCACATTAAGGTCCTGGAGTGGCCTAGCCAGTCTACAGAATAATCCCATAGAAAATCTGTGGAGGGAGCTGAAGGTTCGAGTTGCCAAACGTCAGGCTCAAAACCTTAATGACTTGGAGAAAATCTGCAAAGAGGATTGGGACAAAATCACTCCTGAGATGTGTGCAAACCTGGTGGCCAACTACAAGAAACATCTGACCTCTGTGATTGCCAACAAGGGTTTTGCCACCAAGTACTAAGTCATGTTTTGCAGAAGGGGTCAAATACTTATTTCCCTCATTAAAATGCAAATCAATTTATAACATTTTTGACATGCGTTTTTCTGGATTTTGTTGTTGTTATTCTGTCTCTCACTGTTCAAATAAACCTACCATTAAAATTATAGACTGATCATTTCTTTGTCAGTGGGCAAACGTACAAAATCAGCAGGGGATCAAATACTTTTTTCCCTCACTGTATGCTATTTAGGCCTATAAAGCACTTGCGAAGTCATCAACAGCTACTGTTTCAATTCAACCCAGGGTACAACTAATAGACAATACATATAGGCCCAGGGTTTCAAGCTTCGGTTGATTTCAAATGTAATCTTCAGGTTAATAATTAATATGTTGGATTCACGTTTCCATCTCAACCAAAAATCTAAGTTAAAGAAAAGGACTAAATCAAATCAAACTTTAGAGTGCATTTAAAGTTTGATTTGATTTAGTCCTATTCTTTAACATAGATTTTTGGTTGAGATGGAGACGTGAATCCAACATATAAATTATTAATTTGTAGACAAACTGGAATTAGAGCCAGAATAGGTCAGAGTCATAAACATCCCCTTCAAACGTTGATATTTCGTTGCGTTGACAACCAAACACAGCATGCATGTTCAAGATCGCAGGGGTCACAGGTCTGTGGAGATCTTCTCAATTGCTATAATAATCTGTGCAGAATCTCAAACAGCATTCATCACTTGCACCATGTACTTTTAAAGTAATCTCAACTTCAATCCAGGTCATTTGGTTCTGCTATTAGATGAAGCACAGTGATAACACATTAAATTGTATCAATACAAAATCTGACATTGTATTCCCCTTTGAACTTTTCTGTGCATTTAAATGGTTGAAAGCGCAGTGAAAACACATTTAGACGCAACTAAATAAAAACAATCAGACATTGTTTTTACATTGGAATGTCGTTGTGCTTTTAGATAGATGAAAGCATAGTGATAAAACATTGGGAATTCAACAAACTTCTGGCTGTCTTTTTGAGAGGGTGAATAAAGGTTGAAATCTCATTGATCAACGTCTCAACCAAATATTACCCACATTTCCACGTAGAAATGATGTGGTGTGCCCAGTGGGCTGTTATATAAATACAGTGTCGTCGGAAACTATTCAGACCCCTTGACTTTTTCCACATTTTGTTACGTTACAGCCTTATTCTAAAATGGACAAAATCGTTTTTTCCCCTCATCAATCTACACACAATACCCCATAATGACAAAGCAAAAACAGGTTTTTAGAATATTTTGCTAATTATTAAGATTAAAAAACATTTATATAAGTATTCAGACCCTTTACTCAGTACTTTGTTGAAGCACCTTTGGCAGCGATTACAGCCTCTAGTCTTCTTGGGTATGACGCTACAAGCTTGGCACACCTGTATTTGGGGAGTTTCTCCCAGTCTTCTCTGCAGATCCTCTCAAGCTCTGTCAGGTTGGATGGGGAGCATCGCTGCACAGCTATTTCCAGGTCTCTCCAGAGATGTTCGATTAGGTTCAAGTCCGGTCTTTGGCTGGGTCTCTCAAGGACATTCAGAGACTTGTCCCGAAGGTACTCCTGCATTGTCTTGGCTGTGTGCTTAGGGTCGTTGTCCTGTTGGAAGGTGAACCTTTGCCCCAGTCTGAGGTCCTGAGCGCTCTGGAGCAGGTTTTCATCAAGGATCTCTCTGTACTTTGCTCTGTTCATCGTTGCCTCGATGCTGACTAGTCTCCCAGTACAAGCCACTGAAAAACATCCCCACAGCATGATGCTGCCACCACCATGCTTTACCGTGGGGATGGTGCCAGGTTTCCTCCAGATGTGACGCTTGGCATTCAGATCAAATAGTTGAATCTTGGTTTCATCAGACCAGTGAAACTTGTTTCTCATTGTCCGAGAGTCTTTTTTTATACTTTTGGCAAACTCCAAGCGGGTTGTTATGTGCCTTTTACTGAGGAGTGGCTTCTGTCTGGCCACTCTACCATAAAGGCCTGATTGGTGGAGTGCTGCAGAAATGATTGTCCTTCTGGAAGGTTCTCCCATCTCCACAGAGGTACTCTAGAGCTCTGTCAGAGTGACCATCGGGTTCTTGGTCACCTCCCTGACCAAGGCCCTTCTCCTCCAATTGCTCAGTTTGGCCGGGCGGCCAACTCTAGGAAGAGTCTTGGTGATTCCAAACTTCTTCCATTTAAGAATTATGGCGGCCACTGTGTTTTTGGGGACCTTCAATGCTGCAGAAATTTTTTGGAACACTTCCCCAGATCTGTGCACATAATCCTGTCTCGGATATCTACGGACAATTCCTTCGACCTCATGGCTTGGATTTTGCTCTGATATGCACTGTCAACTGTGGGACCTTATATAGACAGGTGTGGACCTTTCCAAATCATGTCCAATCAATTGAATTTACCACAGGTGGACTCCAATCAAGTTGTAGAAACATCTCAAGGATGAACAATGGAAACAGGACGCACCTGAGCTCAATTTTGCGTCTCATAGAAAAGGGTCTGTCACGATCGCTGAAGGAAGTGGACCAATGCGCAGCGCGATAAGTGAACATACTTTATTTATTTCACCACACGAAACAAAACAACAAAACGATAACGTGAAGTCCTTGGTTACCTACACAAACCAACACGGAACAAGATCCCACAATACACTACTGCCAAACGGCTGCATAAGTATGGTACCCAATCAGAGACAACAAGCAACAGCTGATTCACGTTGCCTCTGATTGAGAACCACCCCGGCCAACATAGAAAACACATCAGCTAGATAATGAACCTAGAACACAAAATCATAGAAACTACACACCCTGGCTCAACATAACAGAGTCCCAGAGCCAGGGCGTGACAGTACCGCCCCCCAAAGGCGCGGACTGCGACCGCGCCAAACATAAACCGAACAGGGGAGGGCCGGGTGGGCATTCCTCCTCGGAGGCGGATCCGGCTCCGGGCGTGACCACCACCCTCTAATAACCCCCCCATAGTGCCCCTGGTCTGGTCTGGCCCCGCTGGCTGGAGCTGGACTGGACATCGGTGGAGCGGATTGCTTAGGCTCCGGTGTGAAGCAGCTGACCGGTACCTGACCAGGCACCGGTGAAACGGGCACGGGCTGTGCCGGACTGACGACGCGCACCACAGGCTTGGTGCGGGGAGCAGGAACAGGCCGGGCCGTGCTGGCGATGCGCACCATTGGCTTGGTGCGGGGAGCAGGAACAGGCCGGCCCGGGCTGGCGACGCGCACCGTAGGCTTGGTGCGAGGGGCAGGAACAGGCCGGGCCGGGCTGGCGACGCGCACCATAGGCTTGGTGCGGGGAGCAGGAACAGGCCGGGCCGTGCTGGCGACGCGCACCATTGGCTTGGTGCGGGGAGCAGGAACAGGCCGGGCTGGGCTGGCGACGCGCACCATAGGCTTGGTGCGGGGAGCAGGAACAGGCCGTGCCGGGCTGGCTACGCGCACCGTTGGCTTGGTGCGGGGAGCAGGAACAGGCCGGGCTGTGCTGGCGACGCGCATCATTGGCTTGGTGCGGGGAGCAGGAACAGGCCGGGCCGGGCTGGCGACGCGCACCGTAGGCTTGGTGCGAGGGACAGGAACAGGCCGGACCGTACTGGGAACACACACCACTGGCCTTACACGGGGATCAGGAACGGGCCGGACCGGACTGGCAACACACTTCAGTACCTCTCGCCGTGCCTCTACATCTTCCTTCCCTCTTCTCACCAATGGCTCCCGTAACCCGGTGGCCTTCTCTCCTCGTCCACGAACTCGCCCCTTATCTGCCTCCAGCAGCCCCGTCGTCCATGCCATGTGCCCCCCCCTAAAAATGTATTGGGGGTGCCTCTCGCCAGTCCGACGACGGCCCGGTTGGCGCCGCTGCTCCTCTCTCCGGCGCGCCTCCACCGTCTCCTCCCACGGACGGCGATCCATCCCGGCCTGGATTTCCTCCCAAGTCCAGGACCCCTGCCCGTCCAATATCTGCTCCCACGTCCAGGCTGTCTGCTCCTGGGCACGCTGCTTGGTCCTGTATTGGTGGGATCTTCTGTCACGATCGCTGAAGGAAGTGGACCAATGCGCAGCGCGATAAGTGAACATACTTTATTTATTTCACCACACGAAACAAAACAACAAAACGATAACGTGAAGTCCTTGGTTACCTACACAAACCAACACGGAACAAGATCCCACAATACACTACTGCCAAACCGCTGCCTTAGTATGGTACCCAATCAGAGACAACAAGCAACAGCTGATTCACTTTGCCTCTGATTGAGAACCACCCCGGCCAACATAGCTACACATGAACTAGGACTTAAAACACAGAACACAAACACATAGAAACTACACACCCTGGCTCAACATAACAGAGTCCCAGAGCCAGGGCGTGACAGGGTCTGAATTTCTAAAAACCTGTTTTCACTTTGTCATTATGGGGTAGTGTGTAGATTACTGAGGATTTTTATTTATTTAATTAATTTTTGAATAAGGCTGTAACGTAACAAAATGTGGAAAAAATCAAGTGCTCTGAATACTGTCCAAAGGCACTGTATATGGTCCTCACGTCTTGTGTAAAATGTCGACCTTGGTTGAAATGAACGATATCAATAAACATCTACAAAGTCCATATTTTTTTATTCATAGGACAAGGGAGGCTCTATGGTAGACCCGCACACAATGCACGGCAGAGACTTGATGGAGAAGATACTGTTCCCTCTCTATGGTAAGTGCCTCACCCAATGTTGCTCATGTGTTAAATTGAACCATCTATAATTGTTAAGAAGGACTTCTTAACACAGCATATAAGAAGACTGCACGGTAGATGAAATTTGTTCCTTTGTGATTTGTTGTCAGTCGGCTGTACATTAAATTGACCAGTAACCTCTTGTGTGATCCCAAATGGGCTTAGATTCCCCACAAAAGATGACGATGGAAATACAGTCTATATTTTTAATTCAAGATGTGTGGTCAGAGAGTGCAGTGAACAGCTGAATAGCATAACATACTGAATAGCCATCACTACATTTTATTCTCCCACCAACGAACAATTACCACCCTGCCCACATCCCAATGGACATTTATATTTATCATTGTCACAGTTGTAAATATGTATATATTATTATATATTTTTTATTATTGTTTCATTCACACCTGCGCTGTTGGGGCTCAGAGATTACAGCTCATTCGGAAAGTATTCAGACCCCATGACTTTTTCCACATTTTGTTACGTTACAGTCTTATTCTAAAATTGATTAAATACGTTTTTCCTTTATCTACACACAATACCCCATAATGACAAAGCGAAAACAGGTTTTTAGAAATGTTTGCAAAACCTTCTTTACATAAGTATTCTGACCCTTTGCTATGAGACTCATAGCAAAGGGTCAACCTGATTGGAGTCCACCTGTGGTAAATTCAATTGATTGGACATGATTTGGAAAGGCACACACCTGTCTATATAAGGTCCCAAAGTTGATAGTGCATGTCAGAGCAAAAACCAAGCCATGAGGTCGAAGGAATTTTTTCGCAGAGCTCTGAAACAGGATTGTGTTATGGCACAGATCTGGGGAAGGGTACCAACATTTTTTTGCAGCATTGAAGGTCCCAAAGAACACAGTGGCCTCCATCATTCTTAAATGGAAGAAGTTTGGAACCACCAAGACTCTTTGTAGAGCTGGCCGCCCGGCCAAACTGAGCAATCGGGGGAGAAGGGCCTTGGTGAGGGAGGTGACCGAGAACCCAATGGACACTCTGACAGAGCTTCAGAATTCCTCAGAGAAGGACAACCATCTCTGCAGCACTCCACCAATCAGGCCTTTTTGGTAGAGTGGCCAGACGGAAGCCACTCCTCAGTAAATAAAAGGCACATGACAGCCCGCTTGGAGTTTGCCAAAAGGCACCTAAAGGATTCTCTGATCTGATGAAACCAAGATTGAACTCTTTGGCCTGAATGCCAAACGTCACGTCTGGAGGAAACCTGGCACCATCCCTACGGTGAAGCATGGTGGTGGCAGTGATCTTGCTGTGGGGATGTTTTTCAGTGGCAGGGACTGGGAGACTGAGAGATCCTTGATGAAAACCTGCTCCAGAGTGCTCAAACCTCAGACTGGGGCGAAGGTTCACCTTCCAACAGAACACTGCTAAGACAACGCAGGAGTGGCTTCGGGACAAGTCTCTGAATGTCCTTGAGTGGCCCAGCCAGAGCCTGGATTTGAATCCTATTGAACATCTCTGGAGAGACCTGAAAATAGCTGTGAAGCGACGCTCCCCATCCAACCTGACAGAGCTTGAGAGGATATGCAGAGAAGAATGGGAGAAACTCCCCAAATACAGGTGTGCCAAACTTGTAGCGTCATACCCAAGAAGACTCAAGGCTGAAATCGCTGCCAAAGTTGCTTCAACAAAGTACTGAGTAAAGGGTATGAATACTTATGTAAATGTAATATTTCAGTATTTCTTTATTATTCCATTTGCAAAATTTTCTAAAAACCTGTTTTTGCTTTGTCATTATGGGGTATTGTGTGTAGATTGATGAGTGGATTTTTTTTTTTAAATCAATTTTAGAATAAGGCTGTAATGTAACTAAATATGGAAAAAGTCAAAGGGTCTGAATACTTTCCGAATGCACTGTTAGTATTTCACTGTACACTGCAACTACATCTGCGACCCTGTACATGTAACTAAATAAAAATAAAAATATAATCTAACAAAAAGACATACCAAACACTGCTGCCTGCAACCCACGGCCATGTGGTAGCATTCTGCCCAGGTGTGTGCTGTCTCTGGCTATTCAAGTGTGGCCATTCTTTGAAGGCGGCAGTGCAGGTGTTTGCAATTACTAATCTGCTAAGAGGCAAAAAGTGTGGATAAGTGCCATCATTTAGAATTTCCATCACACCTTTTGCAGGGCCAAGTCTGCGCAATTGAAACCATGTGTTTGTTGGACGCTGGAAAGGACAGGACAGGACTTTGTGTCTAGAGGGGCAGGAGGGAGTGAGAGGTACGTGGGAGTTTGGGAAGCAGGAGGGAGGGAGGGCAGAGGAGTCAGCCCCTGTGAGCCAGAGGTAACCCCCCACCCACCCACACTTCTAGGGGACACAGCCCATTTCCTGTTATAGCCCAGGGCCACAGCTGGATGCGGGCCGTCTGGGAGGCACGTGGTGTGACCCGGACGACACCCAGCAGACAACCCCCCACACACCTCCTCCCTTCCTTTCCTCAACCTCCCCCAATCATCATCATCAGCCTCCCCCACCACCCCTACAGAACATCTTTACTCTCCGATTACCAAGCGCAGTGGCCGCGCTGCCGGACTGACCGCACACACGTCACAACACGACCGTGGGGGTTAGCTGCCATGCCTGCCCATTCACTTTTCGCGCACTCCGTGCTCATGCAAGGAGGTAGAGAAGGAGGAAAAACAACAACCTCTCTGCTTCCTCTTTGGCTCCTACAGTAAGTGCTACCATATGCTGGGATCTCTCTGTATCCCTCGCTCTCTCTCTCTCTCTCTCTCTCTCTCTCTCTCTCTCTCTCTCTCTCTCTCTCTCTCTCTCTCTCTCTCTCTCTCTCTCTCTCTCTCTCTCTCTCTCTCTCTCTCTCTCTCTCTCTCTCTCTCCATCTCTCGCTCTCCTCTCTCTCTCCTTTTCTCCCTCGGCCCATCACTGTGGCTGTCTTTGATTGCAGCCCAGACAAGCAAGAGCTTTATGATATAAGTCCAGGGTGTACCAAGCTCTGGACTAATTTTGAAGCCAAAACCCCCCTCCACCTCCCCTCCTCACCCCTCCCTCCCCTCGCGCCCCTCCTGCAGTTGCAGGGAAGGCTGTTTTCTGGCAGGAAATGAATATCTCCCAGATGAGCGCAGGAACCTGAGAGGTCGTGAGAACGAGGCGAACCCCCCTCCGCAGCCGGCCTGCTTCCAGCCGCCAGGGGAATGTGGGAGAGCGCCTCTCTGACACACGCGTCAACCCTCCCTCCCTGCCTGGCCGGTCCTGGAAACTGGCCTGACTGACAGGGCAGCAGCCCCGGAGTAGGGCAACGCGGGAAAGGGGAGGGAGGGAGACAGGGTGGAGAGGTGAGGTGGAGGGGGGCTGGCAGGAAGTGCTGGATCTCTGCTGCACCCTGTCTTAGTGTTCTCTCTCTCACACACACACACACACACACGCAAACACACACATGCATGCACGCAAACACACACACACACACACAGACACAGACACAGACACACACAACCCGGACACACAGATTAACACACTCAAACACACGTTGACAGGTGCTACTTGTCAAAGCCAAAGGACTCCAGCTGAGTTTCACTGATTAGTATTATTCCTCATTCTGTTGATATGATTGAGGATTGAAATGTTTCAAAACATTTTTTTTTATTCTTGAGCGTTATTAGTATTAGTATTTATTATGGATCCCCATTAGCTGCTGCCAAAGTGGAGTTCCATGTAGTCATGGTTCTGTGTAGTACTGTACGTTTCCCAGAGTCTGTTCTGGACATGCGGACTGTGAAGAGACCCCTGGTGGCATTTCCTGTGGGGTATGCATGGGTGTCTGAGCTGTGTGCTAGTCGTGAACAGACAGCTCGGTGCTTTCAACATGTCAATACCTCTCACAAGGACAAGTAGTGATGCAGTCAATCTTTCCACCACTTTGAGTCAAACGATAGATTGACATGCATGCCATTGATGTTAGCTCTCTGTGTACATTTAGGGCCAGCCATGCTGCTCTGTTCTGGGCCTACTGTAATTTGCCTACAGTATGTCCCTCTTTGTGGCACTTGACCATATGACTGGACAGTAGTCCATGTGCGACAAAACGAGGGCCTGTAGGATTTGTTTTGTTGATAGCAATGTCAAGAAAGCAGACCAATGCTTTATTACGTGTATAACGTTGAGTCATCTGCATACATAGACACATAGGCTTTACTCAATGCCAGTGGAAGGTCATTAGCAAAAATTTAAAAAGTAAGGGGCCTATACAACTGCCTTGGGGAATGCCCGACTCTACCTGGATCGTGTTGGAGAGGCTTCCATTAAAGAATACCCTTTGTGTTCTGTTAGACAACTCTCGATCCACGCTATAGCAGGGGATGTAAAGCCACAACACATTAGTTTTTCCAGCAGCAGACTATGATCGATAATGTCAAAAGCCGCACTGAAGTCTAACAAAACAGCCCCCACAATCTTTTTATCATCAATTTCTCTCAGCCAGTCATCACTCATTTGTGTAAGTGCTGTGCTTGTTGAATGTCCTTCTCTATAAGCATGCTGAAAGTTTGTTGTCAATTTGTTTACTGTAAAATGTAATTGTATCCAATAGTTTACTAAGGGTTGGTAACAGGCTAATTGGTCGGCTATTTGAGCCAGTAAAGGGGGCTTTACTATTCTTAGGTAGTGGAATGACTTTAGCTTCCCTCCAGGCCTGAGGGCACACACTTTCTAGTAGGCTTAAATTGAAGATATGGCAAATAGGAGTGGCAATATCACCTGCTGTTATCCTCAGTAATTTTCCATCCAAGTTGTCAGACCCAGGTGGCTTGTCATTGTTGATAGACAACAATCATTGTTTCACCTCTTCCACATTTACTTTACGGAATTCCAAATTACAATGCTTGTCTTTCATAGTTTGGTCAGTTATGAATAGATGTGTAGGTTCAGAGTTTGTTGCTGGAATTTCATGCCTAAGTTTGCTAATCTCTCATTAAAGTTGTTAGCAATATCAGTGGGTTTAGTGATGAATGAGCCATCTGATTCAATGAAGGATGGAGCTGAGTTTGCCTTTTTTTCCCAAAATGTCATTTAAGGTGCTGCAAAGCTTTTTACTTTCATTCTTTATATCATTTATCTTTCTTTCATAGTACAGTTTCTTCTTCTTTTTTGTTTAGTTTAGTCACAGGATTTCTCAATTTACAGTACGCTTGATGATCAGCTGTGCAGCCAGATTAACAGAACACTAAAATAACACATCCTAGATCTGAATGAATGAAATAATCTTATTAAATACTATTTTCTTTACATAGTTGAATGTGCTGACAACAAAATCACACAAAAATTATCAATTGAAATCAAATTGATCAACCCATGGAGGTCTGGATTTGGAGTGACCCTCAAAATTAAAGTGGAAAACCACACTACAGGCTGATCCAACTTTGATGTCATGTCCTTAAAACAAGTCAAAATGAGGCTCAGTAGTGTGTGTGGCCTCCACGTGCCTGTATGACCTCCCTACAACGCCTTGGCATGCTCCTGATGAGGTGGCAGATGGTCTCCTGAGGGATCTCCTCCCAGACCTGGACTAAAGCATCCGCCAACTCCTGGACAGTCTGTGGTGCAACGTGGCGTTGGTGGATGGAGCGAGACATGATGTCCCAGATGTGCTCAATTGGATTCAGGTCTGGGGAACGGGCGGGCCAGTCCATAGCATCAATGCCTTCTTCTTGCAGGAACTGCTGACACACTCCAGACACATGAGGTCTAGCATTGTCTTGCATTAGGAGGAACCCAGGGCCAACCGCACCAGCATATGGTCTCACAAGGGATCTGAGGATCTCATCTCGGTTCCTAATGGCAGTCAGGCTACCTCTGGCGAGCACATGGAGGGCTGTGCGGCCCCCCAAAGAAATGCCACCCCACACCATGACTGACCCAACGCCAAACCGGTCATGCTGGAGGATGTTACAGGCAGCAGAACGTTCTCCACAGCGTCTCCAGACTCTGTCACGTCTGTCACGTGCTCAGTGTGAACCTGCTTTCATCTGTGAAGAGCACAGGGCGCCAGTGGCGAATTTGCCAATCTTGGTGTTCTCTGGCAAATGCCAAACGTCCTGCATGGTGTTGGGCTGTAAGCCCAACCCCCACCTGTGAACGTCGGGCCCTCATACCACCCTCATGGAGTCTGTTTCTGACCCTTTGAGCAGACACATGCACATTTGTGGCCTGCTGGAGGTCATTTTGCAGGGCTCTGGCAGTGCTCCTCCTGCTCCTCCTTGCACAAAGGCGGAGGTAGCAGTCCTGCTGCTGGGTTGTTGCCCTCCTACGGCCTCCTTCACGTCTCCCGATATACTGGCCTGTCTCCTGGTAGCGCCTCCATGCTCTGGACACTACGCTGACAGACACAGCAAACCTTCTTGCCACAGCTCGCATTGATGTGCCATCCTGGAATAGCTGCACTACCTGAGCCACTTGTGTGGGTTGTAGACTCCGTCTCATGCTACCACTAGAGTGAAAGCACCGCCACCATTCAAAAGTGACCAAAACATCAGCCAGGAAGCATAGGAACTGAGAAGTGGTCTGTGGTCACCACCTGCAAAACCACTCCTTTATTGGGGGTGTCTTGCTAATTGCCTATCATTTCCACCTGTTGTCTATTCCATTTTCACAACAGCATGTGAAATGTATTGTCAATCAGTGTTGCTTCCTAAGTGGACAGTTTCATTTCACAGAAGTGTGATTGACTTGGAGTTACATTGTGTTGTTTAAGTGTTCCCTTTATTTTTTTGAGCAGTGTATATTGTGATCACTACATCCGATTTACATTTTACATTTTACATTTTAGTCATTTAGCAGACGCTCTTATCCAGAGCGACTTACAGTTAGTGAGTGCATACATTTTCATACGATTGATGTGGATACTGCTTTAGAGCAGATTTCTTCAGCATTACTAAAGAAGTGATCAATACATGTGAATGAATTTATTCGTGTGCTGTTTGTAAATAACCTGGTAGGTTGATCGATAACCTGAACCAGGTTGCAGGCACTGGTTACAGTTTGAAGCTTTTTCTTGAGTGGATAGCTTGATGAAAGCCAGTCAATATTTAGGTCACCCAGAAAATATACCTCTCTGTCCTACAAAATGCAGGGTTGTTTGGTAAATCCAACTGCTGGGAGGCAGGTGTTGGGTCACTTAGGGTTGTTTTCTTTAAAAAGAGCAAAGTTGGGTTGTTGATGCTGTGTTATTGAGGCTGTGTTATTGAGGCTGTGTTATTGAGGCTGTGTTATTGAGGCTGTGTTATTGAGGCTGTGTTATTGAGGCTGTGTTATTGAGGCTGTGTTATTGAGGCTGTGTTATTGAGGCTGTGTTATTGAGGCTGTGTTATTGAGGCTGTGTTATTGAGGCTGTGTTATTGAGGCTGTGTTATTGAGGCTGTGTTATTGAGGCTGTGTTATTGAGGCTGTGTTATTGAGGCTGTGTTATTGAGGCTGTGTTATTGAGGCTGTGTTATTGAGATATTACCCAGCTGGTCAGATCAGAAGACTGGAGGCATAGTTTAGCAGGGGCGTGGCTTTCAGATAGTTATTTTTAGCCACCTGTCACGACTTCCTCCGAAGCTGCCTCCCTTCCTTGTTCAGGCAGGCCTAGGCGTTCGTCGTCACCGACCTTCCAGCCACTGCCGCTCCATATCTCATCATTCCATTTGTCTTGTCTTGTCAATTAGACACACCTGGTTCAATTTCCCCTCATTAGTACGTGTTTAAGTGTTCCCTCTGCTCCCTTGTCCTTTTCCAAAATGCAGGCGACCAAGTTACCACCTCGTCGGGCGGGGGATTGCGCAATAAACCTCCGGGAAGACGCTTTGCCTCCCAGGAGTCATGTGTATCCCCTGTCACAGGCTGAAACGGAGGCTATGGAAACATACGTCACGAGTCCCTGTGCCAGGGGTTTATACGTCCCTCCACTTCACCCGCCTCCTCGAGTTTCTTTTTTGTGAAGAAGAAAGACGGCGGTCTGCGCCTTTGCATTGATTATCGATCACTGAACAAGGAAACGATACGATTTAGTTATCATCTCCCCCTCATTCCTTCAGTGATCGAGTCAATGCATGGGGTTTGCATCTTCACCAAATTAGATCTCCGGAGTACGTACAACCTGGTGCGTGTCAGCACAACCACAGGGCATTATGAATACCTGGTGATGCCCTACGGTTTGATGAATGCTCCATCCGTCTTCTAGTCCTTTGTGAACGACGTGTTTCAGGACATGCTTGGTCGCGGTGTGGTGGTCTACATCAATGACATTCTGGTGTATTTCAAAGTGCTGGCCCGACTGTTGGAAAATGACCTTAATGCCAAGGCAGTAAAGTGTCTGTTTTTCCAGCAGTCCGTCTCCTTCCTCGGATACTGCATTACCACCTCAGATGTGGAGATGGAGGGAGATAATTGGCCGACTCCAACCACGGTTAAGGAGGTGCAGTGCTTTATTGGCTTCGTCAACTACTATCGGAGGTTTATCCGGGGCTTTGGCAAGGTCGCAGCTCCCATTACATCTCTGTTGAAGGGTGGGCCATCCTGGCTCTGCTGGTCTGCTGAGGCGGACAGGGCCTTCAGTAACCTGAGGGGTCTGTTCACCTCAGCCCCGGTACTGGCCCATCCCGATCCATCACTACTGTTCGTAGTGGAGGTGGATGCATCTGAGGTAGGGATAGGTGCTGTCCTATCTCAACGCTCGGGCACGCCACCCAAGCTCTGACCCTGTGCCTTCTTCTCTAAGAAGCTCAGCCCGGCGGAGCAGAACTACGACGTTGGTGATTGGGAGCTGTTGGTTGTTGTCCGAGCCCTGACCGTGTGGAGGCATTGGCTCAAAGGGGCGAAACACCCTTTCTTCGTCTGGACGGACCACCGTAACCTGGAGTACATCCGGGCAGCGAGGAGGCTGAATCCTCGCCAGGCCAGGTGGGCCCTATTCTTCACCCGGTTTGATTTCACACTATCATACATCCCGGGTACGAAGAACATGAAGGCAGACTCATTGTCACGTCTGTATGACACAGAGGAGAGGCCCAGAGACAACACCCCCATACTCCTGGCCTCCTGCATTGTGGCGCTGGTAGTATGGGCGATGGACGCGGATATACGCACAGAGCCATCTCCACCTCAGTGTCCAGCTGGGCTGCAGTACGTGCCTGCTCTTATCGATGACCGTCTGATCTATTGGGCACACACCTCACCCTCCTCTGGTCACCCAGGTATCGGTTGTAAAGTGCGCTGCCTGACCGGAAAGTACTGGTGGCCTACCTTGGCTGAGGACGTGCGGGTGTATGTCGCCTCCTGCTCGGTGTGCGCCCAGAGTAAGGCACCTAGGCACCTCCCAGCGGGTAAGTTACAACCTTTACCAGTTCCACAACGACCATGGTCTCACCTGAGTGTTAATTTCCTTACCGATCTTCACCTCTCCCAAGGTAAGACCGCTGCTGAAGCTACGCGTCTGGGGGGTACTGTCACGACTTCCTCCGAAGCTGCCTCCCCTCCTTGTTCGGGCAGGCTTCGGCGTTCGTCGTCACCGGCATTCTAGCCACTGCCGCTCCATATCGCATCATTCCATTTGTCTTGTCTTGTCAATTACACACACCTGGTTCAATTTCCCCTCATTAGTACGTGTTGAAGTGTTCCCTCTGCCTCCTTGTCTTTGTGGATGATTGTTCATTGTGAGGATTAGTAGCTCGGTTGAGCTCAGTATTTTGTATTTCTGGGGTATTTTCCCCATGTGCATGTTTGTTCCAGTGCGCCTGTTTTGCGCACTGGACTGGTTACGCTGGATTACGGAATAAACTCTGTATACTGTGATTTACCCTCCTGCGCCTGACTCCTTCAAATCACGCATCACACCACCCATGAAAGTAGATGTAATTCTTGTTCATATTTTGTGTTGTATAGTTGTGTTAAGGTTGAACATTACATTTTTGTAGCTTCAGAATGAGGCTTACAGAAGTGTATGAGTTCCCTAAAAGCCTATGCTTTAAAACATTTTTATAATAATGTAAGAAATAATTGTAATATTCTAGAAGAATTGGTCAAATTGATTTTTTTTTAAAGGAAAAATGAAATTTGCAGAAAGTGAACTTGTCGATAATAGGCTGAATCTACTGCACACCCAAAGCTGATTTGTGAAGGTGCTGAGGCAAAAGGCAAAACTGGAGAAACAGGAAAAAGTCTCTGCACACTTCTAGTCAGATGCACATTTATTTTAATTATAGCTGAGCTTTCAGTCAGTCGACCTTCCTCAGAGTATATCTGCTATGATGAAGGTCGACTGACCAAAAGCTCAGCTATAATTATGTGCATCTGACTACTAAAATTTAAAATGTAAATGTAAACTTAACATGATGAACAGGAATGACATTTTCTCTCACAGGTGGCTAATAAGATGTATCTGAAAGCCATGCCCCTAACAAGCCACGCCTCCTGAAAATAACCTAAGGATAACATTAAAAAAGACCCAGCTGCTATGGCAACCCAACATGAAAGTAAAAAATACCCAACTTTGATGGTTAAATTAAGCCATGTTTGGGTAATCCCAACAACCCAACATGTTCACTCAACCCAACTGGCTGGGTGATTTACCCAGCGTGTTTCTGTCCAATATTTACCCAGTTCTGGGTTACCAAAGAAACCAAATTGAGTTGTTTTTAACCCAGCATTTTTTGTGTGTGTAGTGGACTGAATATGTTATGTAGAAATGCAGCTTGAAGGATGAATGATTACGCATTTTAATTAAACTAAAAACAGTTCTTTAAGCTTTATCATTATAATCTTTTTAAATAATCAAACTCGTATTATGTGGTTTCAGCTGACTGACTGCTGACTAGTGTACATTCAAATAACTCCCAATGGCATCACCTCTCTCTGTCTCTGTCTCTGTCTCTCTCGCTCTCTCTCTCGCTCTCTCTCTCTCTCTCTCTCTCTCTCTCTCTCTCTCTCTCTTTAGCTCTCTCTCTCTTTAGCTCTCTCTCTCTCTTTAGCTCTCTCGCTCTCTCTCTCTCTCTCTCTCTCTATCTCTCTCTCTCTCTCTCTCTCTCTCTCTCTCTCTCTCTCTCTCTCTCGACTCCCATAGCAACCTACTGTTTGTGGCTCAAGTAAACAGGAACTAGATTTTGACACCAGTGTTGTCTGTCAGTGTGCCCACCTCTCCTCTATCGCCCTGGCAGCTAGCGCACCCTGTGGCCACAACAATAGCCCACCAGAGGGGTTTCTCTGCCGGCACATTCAAACATCAGCCGCCGCCGCCTTTGAAGTCCAAGACTCATATGCTAATCAGCTAGCGATAGACAACTAGCGAGACAAGCTAGCTAGAGTTTTCTCACCAAAACCCCCAGTCACAAAAATGGACTCTGTTCTCCCACCACAACCAAACGACGGTCCTGTGACATTCGCCATTGCCTGTCCCTTGTTTCTTTTATATTTTTCTAACCCAGAAGCATTTAGAAGTGGCATTTTCCCTCCTTTTTTTCGTCCACGGTCAGTAAACATGTTATTGAGGAAGTGAGGGGGAGAAAAGAGGCATGGCAACATGGCAACATGGCAACATGGCAACATGGCAACCATCCCTCAGTCAGAATGTTGGCAAGTCATGTTGCCTTTCAGCGTGACTGTTATGACTTTGTCACTGTTGTTGCACGGGCTCATTGTGCGACCTATACTACAACACTTACAGGGATTCTAATGCTGATCGAGGTGGAGGGATCTGTCCAAGGCCATAACAACACTGAATAGACTGAGAGAGAGAAAAAACTACTTCTCATTAACAGACATCTAACCAAGCGCCAAAGGATAAGTGTTGGTGTTATGTAATGATGCATACAAAAAAGTTTTACTTTACACAGGAATTACATATACACACACACGCACAAACTAGGAGAACAATTCATGTCAATTACCTTTTGTAACAGACTCCTAAGTACCATAATGAAACCACCTTACTTTATATACAGTGCGTTCGGAAAGTATTCAGACCCCATTAATATTTCCACATTTTGTGACGTTACAGCCTTATTCTAAAATTGACTAAATTGTTTGTATTCTTCATCAATCTACACACAATACCCCATAATGACGAAGCAAAAACAGGTTTTTAGAAATGTTTGCAAATGTATATTTAAATTTTTTTTTGAAATATGACATTTACATAAGTATTCAGACCCTTTACTCAGTACTTTGCTGAAGCACCTTCGGCAGCGATTACAGCCTCGAGTCTTCTTGAGACTTTAAGCTTGCCACACCTGTATTTGGGGAGTTTCTCCAATTCTTCTCTGCAGATCCTCTCAAGCTCTGTCAGGTTGGATGGGGAGTGTCGCTGCACAGCTATTTTCAGGTCTCTCCAGAGATGTACGATCGGGTTCAAGTCCGGGCTCTGGCTGGGCCACTCAAGGACAGTCAGAGACTTGTCCCGAAGGCACTCCTGCATTGTATTGGCTGTGTGCTTAGGGTTGTTGTCCTGTTGGAAGGTGAACCTTCGCCCCAGTCTGAGGTCCTGAGCGCACTGGAGCAGGTTTTCATCAATGATCTCTCTGTACTTTACTCCGTTCATCTTTGCCTCGATCCTGACCAGTACCATCCTTCACATTAGGGAGGGTGCCAGGTTTCCTCCAGACGTGATGCTTGGTAGTTAGGCCAAAGAGTTCATTCTTGGTTTCATCAGACCAGAGAATCTTGTTTCTCATGGTCTGAGAGTCCTTTTGGTGCCTTTTGGCAAACTCCAAGCAGGCTGTCATGTGCCTTTTACTGAGGAGTGGCTTCCGTCTGGCCACTCTACCATAAAGGCCTGATTGGTGGAGTGCTGCAGGGATGGTTGTCCATCTGGAAGGTTCTCCGATCTCCGCAGAGGAAATCTGGAGTGACCATCGGGTTCTTGGTCACCTCCCTGACCAAGGAAGGCCCTTCTCCCCCAATTGCTCAGGTAGGCCAGGCAGCCAGCTCTGGGAGTCTTGGTGGTTCCAAATTTCTTCCATTTAAGAATGATGGAGGCCACTGTGTCCTTGGGGACCTTCAATGCTGCAGAATTTTTTTGGTACCATTCCCCAAATCTGTGCCTCGACACAATCCTGTCTCGGAGCTCTACAGACAATTCCTTCGGATTGGTTTTTGCTCTGACATGCACTGTCAACTGTGGGACCTTATATAGACAGGTGTGCCTTTCCAAATCATGTCCAATCAATTGAATTTACCACAGGTGGACTCCAATCAAGTTGTAGAAACATCTCAAGGATGATCAATGGAAACAGGATGCACCTGAGCTAAATTTCGAGTCAAATAGCAAACGGTCAGAATACTTATGTAAATAAGGTATTTCTGTTTGTGCATTGTCATTGTGGGTTATTGTGTGAAGATTGATGAGGGACACAATGAACAACGTAACAAAATGTGGAAAAAGTCAAGGGGTCTGAATACTTTCCAAATGCATTGTACCTGGGACATGGCAATGGAAATATTCCATCTTAGTTACACAGGAATTATGTCTATATGAAATGTTTAAAAAATAGTCCAAAAGACTTGAGTTCTGCAGTAAGAGCATGTCACTCTTTTGTCGTGTGTTCTTTTGTGTCAGGGCCGGTATTCACAAAGTGTCCCAGAGAAGGAGTGCTGACCTAGGTTCAGATCCCCGCTCTTATTCATTTTGATCTAAAGGGCACAACTGATCCTAGATCAGCACTCCTATTCTGAGATGCTTTGTGAATATGGGTTAATATGGATAATTGGACAAACAGTCCAGTGGATTCCCAAGATCAGACTGTCAGTGTGCCTGGGGATGTTTCCATGTGTGTGATCCTATGTAAGGATGTTATTATGGTATAGTTCCACAGTATTCCCTCCAGGTTTCTCAGTGCTGTAACTCTGTTTTGTCTGGTTCCCGGGTTTTAAGGCTTTTGGTTCACAACCACAGCGGACACAAACCTCTCACAGAGCAAATTTGCAGGTGTTCAAATCTCAATGTCGAGGTAAATGAAGTGTTATTTGAATCACAGTGGAATCAACACTGTATGGTGTTGTTACTCGAGTGTGTTGAGTTAATTTCCGTGAAAAAGACATGGGAGGGGCCTCATCATATTTCCCAGCATTCTTTATTGCAGGTTGCTTTAAACAATAGTTGGTTTTAATATCTATGTTTCTGCATGCAAATTGATTGATTGATTAATTGATCTTATACTATACAAAGATAAATAACATACATTTTTCTAAACTAATCCAATCTGTAAGTGGTTGGACTTATTTCAACCATTATTAAGATGGCCGTTCCAGTTTAGATGGTTTAGGGGGTCTCATTTATTGTACTTGCCTACGTTAGCAGTCATTCTAACTGCAGTTCCTGGTGATTGAAAGTTCCAATTGTTGGCTATCCTAATTCTGGCTGGATTCCAATAGGAATTATATAACATTTTGCAAGCCAGCATAATGTGACTTGCCGATGTGGACTGCAAACCAGGAGTTTCAGACCACTTTGTTCGGATAAAACTAGTCTGTCGAAGTATGGTATTGTCAAAAAAAGTAATGTGTTGTCATAAATAATTAGATTTTAACCATATGGGAAGGACACAAAAACTCCTGGATAAATAGGTGTGAGAGTGTGGATATCCGCTCCCGACCTCCCGTGTCAGAGTGAGATCAGTTATGAGGCTTGTGAAACTCTTGCTCACAACACCAACACCAAGCGCAATCTATGAGTTGCCCTCGCGTGGCTGTTTTCAGTGTGTGGGTGCGTGTTTGTGTGTGTGTGGCTTTGAACCTGGCATTTCATTTTTTATTTATTTAACCTTTATTTAACCAGGCAAGTCAATTAAGAACAAATTCTTATTTACAATGACGGCCTGACAAGAGGCAAAGGGCCTCCTGTGGGGACAGGGGGCGGGGATTAAAAATGAAAATAAACAATGTAAGACAAAACAGACAACACAGACAGAAGACACTGACAACAGCACAAATACAACAGCAAACAAACAGTGGATGTGTGTGTGCGTGCAGGCGTGTGTGTGTGTGTTCAACATGCTTCCTTACAGAAGGCAACGCAAACTAGTGACATCGGGTGACAGCTACAAACAAATACATTGTCTCAACAACCTGTTCATCTATTTGTCCTTTGAACTCCTCCAGGGACACCAGGTCCTGGAGTTAGGTTGGCTTTTCCATGTTAGCATAAAACAAGATTGAAATCTGAGCTTGTGTGTGTTTTCATTTCAAGCTAGAAGAGAAGCTAGAATAAAGGACAGTTTTAAAATGGCCTCCGAAATAACAATGTTTTCCTAAAATGGCCTCCTAAATAACAATGTTCCAGTGTTTGAGCCTGCGTGTTGCTAGTGATGCACGACAATGGTGAGTTAGACGTCTCTGATTGGTGACAAAACAAAGGGCTGCATGATACACAGAGTCAAGAGCCTTCAGTGTAGAGCTTGAGGCACATAAATAGTATCACCATAGTCCAACACAGAGAGAAAAGTACAATGAATCAACTATTTTCTGGTGGCAAAAGAAAATCAAGCTTTGTAATAAAACCCAATACGCAGCTTGAGTTTCCTAACAAGGTTCTCTACCTGGGTGGTAAAGCTCAACTTCTCATCCACCCAAACTTCCCGATATTTGTATGTTTTGACTTGCTCTATAGCATGTCCTTCCAAGGTATTAATTACATGGTTAACAGAGTGTTTAGTATTGGAAAATACCATGCATTTTGTTTTAGAGGAATTCAGAACAAGCATGGCCGTGGGGGCCAGGTGGTTGCATAACAGAGGAAGCCCCTTATCAACAGAGGCTAGAAACAAAATCCACACCCTTCTAGGCACTGTAGAACATATCAACCAAATGCAATTCCATACATATCTCAGTGAACACTGTCCCAAATTCAGTCCCAAATGTAAAGACTTTTGAGAGTGCTTACATTATACCTCAATCCCCAGTGGTGGAAAAAGTACCCAATTGTCATACTTGAGTAAAAGTAAAGATACCTTAATAGAAAAGGACTCAAATAAAAGTGAAAGTCACCCAGTAAAATACTACTTGAGTAAAAGTATAAAAGTATTTGGTTTTAAATATACTTAAGTATCAAAAGTAAATGTAATTGCAAAAATATACTTAAGTATCAAAAGTAAAAGTAAAAGTATACATCATTTCATATTCCTTATATTAAGCAAACCAGACGGCACCATTTTCTTGATTTTTAAACTTTACGGATAGCCAGGGGCACACTCCAACACTCAGACATAATTTACAAACGAAGCATTTGTGTTTAGGGAGTCCGCCAGATCAGAGGTAGTTGAGATGACCAGGGATGTTCTCTTAATAAGTGTGTGAATTGGACCATTTTCCTGTAATGCTAAGCATTTGAAATGTAACGAGTACTTTTGGGTGTCAGGGAAAACGTATGGAGTAAAAAGTACACCATTTTATTTAGAAATTTAGTGGAGTAAAAGTAAAAGTTGTCAAAAATATAAATAGCAAAGTAAAGTACAGTACTTTAAAGTATTTTTACTTAAGTACTTTACACCATTGTCAATCCCCCAGAGACGATTTGCTCCCAAAGCAGCGGCTTCATTTTTTGTAATTTTTTAGGTTTGGGGTTTTTTGGTTCCCCTGAACTTCAGTGTGTCACAATAGAGACACATTGCATCATGCCAGAGCTACGAACCGCTCCAAGCAGCCTGCTCTGAAAGAGAGACATGAAATGGCATTATCCCACCTTTCTCTCACGCCGTCCACGCAAACCAGTCTAAGCCTGGCCTGGCTGCTGCGGACCGCGGGCTAATCCTCTTTCCCCCTGCAGCCGGTGGCAGGAGATGGTGTTGAGCCAGAGTAGTGCTGGCCACCGAGATAGGGCCGTGCTGTGACGAGCCACTAAAGCCACCGTGCATGCAATATTTGTCAGTGTGCGTGTGTGGGAGACGTTGTGTGTGTGTGTGAGAGTGTGTGTGTGTGTGTGCGTGCGTGTGCATTTGAGCATGTGTTTGTGAGAGAGAGAGAGAGAGAGAGAGAGAGAGAGAGAGAGAGAGAGAGAGAGAGAGAGAGAGACTGTCTGTTTTTCCATGTCCGTATGTGGGTGTGAGACAGTGTGAATGCCTGTGTGTGTATGTTGGTGTGAGTGTGTGTTCCGATCCATCTCACAAAGAGCCATTCCTACCTCACACAGCCATGTAACTTTACCTTTGTGTGAGTGTACTCTCCCACTCCCACCGCTCAATGTTATCTCATCCCCTGTTTGCATCATAAATGTGAAGAAATGAGGAGGAGGGGTGGCGGTTATTGTTGTGGGGCCAACATAGCAAGCTTGCCATGTGTCACTGCTTGTAAAACCAGTTTTGTTTTGCATTGGCTTAAGTGTGACTAAACAAAGAGCTCAAAAGTAACTAGCTAGACTGGGGGTTGGTTGGATAACTCAAGATAGTCTTAGTCGTGTGTGGTCTGATGGAGTCGGGTTGTAACCGTTCATTCCATGTCTACAGAGGAGAGGGGCATTGACTAGAGGCCAGGTGAGAGTAGGCTACACTGTTAAAATTAAGTGCTTTGTAACATCAAAACTAGTGGCAACTGAGCTGCCACCAAAGCGAAGGAGATGAAACCTTAACTTTGCTGTATTATTGAAACACATCATCCTGACAGGGGCGCAACTTTGGTTTTAGAAGTGGGGGGGTGTCACGCACGTTGACTGATGACTCGTGGAACCAAGGCGCAGCGTGATAAGCGTACATCTTTATTGATACACAACACACGAACAAAACAACAAAACGAAACGATACGTGAAGTCCTGAGGTTACACACACCAAACCTTACGGATCAAGATCCCACAAACTAACTGGTGCCAACAGGCTGCCTAAGTATGGTCCCCAATCAGAGACAACGAGCTACAGCTGCCTCTGATTGGGAACCACCCTGGCCAACATAGATCTAAACGATCTAGAACAAAAACATAGAAAACTAAACACAGAAAAATCCACACCCTGGCTCAACATTTAAGAGTCCCCAGAGCCAGGGCGTGACAGTACCCCCCCCAAAGGCGCGGACTGCGACCGCGCCAAACAAACACAAGAGGGTAGGGGCTGGGTGGGCATTCCGCCTCGGAGGCGGATCCGGCTCCGGGCGTGACCACCACCTTTTCTCCACCTCCCCGTTGCGCCCCTGGTCTGGTCCCGCTGACTGGAGCTGGACCCGACGATGGTGGACCAAACCTTACCGGCTCCGGACTGGAGCCGCTGGCCGGAGCTGGACTGGACACCGGTGGAGCGGATTGCTCTGGCTCCGGAGTGGATCCGCTGACTGGAGTTGGACCGGACCCCGGTGGAGCGGATTGCTCTGACTCCGGAGTGGAGCAGCTGACCGGTGCCAGACCAGGCACCGGTGGAACAGGCACGGGCCGTGCCGGACTGGACACACGCACCACTGGCTTGGCGCGGGGAGCAGGAACAGGCCGGACTGGGCTGGCGACGCGCACCACTGGCTTGGTGCGTGGATAGGAACAGGCCGGACCGGGCTGGCGACGTGCACCACTGACTTGGTGCGAGGGACAGGAACAGGCCGGACCGGGCTGGCGACGCGCACCACTGGCTTGGTGCGAGGGACAGGAACAGGCCGGACCGGGCTGGCGACGCGCACCACTGGCTTGGTGCGAGGGACAGGAACAGGCCGGACCGGGCTGGCGACGCGCACCACTGACTTGGTGCGAGGGACAGGAACAGACCGGGCTGGCGACGCGCACCACTGGCTTGGTGCGAGGGACAGGAACAGGCCGGACCGGGCTGGCGACGCGCACCACTGGCTTGGTGTGAGGGACAGGAACAGGCCGGGCTGGACTGGGAACATGCACCACTGGCTTGGTGCGAGGGACAGGAACAGGCCGGACCGGGCTGGCGACGCGCACCACTGGCTTGGTGCGAGGGACAGGAACAGGCCGGACCGGGTTGGCGACGCGCACCACTGGCTTGGTGCGAGGGACAGGAACAGGCCAGACCGGGCTGGCGACGCGCACCACTGGCTTGGTGCGAGGGACAGGAACAGGCCGGGCTGGACTGGGAACACGCACCACTGGCTTGGTGCGGGGAGAAGGAACAGGCCGGGCTGGACTGGGAACACGCACCACTGGCTTGGTGCGGGGAGCAGGAACGGGCCGGGCCGGACTGTGGAGGCGGACTGGAGGTCTGGAGCGGAGAGCTGACACAACCCGTCCTGGCTGAATGTCTATTTCTACACAATATGTGTGAGGCATCAGCACAGGATTACAGGGTTGTGCACTCGTACTGGCGCTACAGCACGTGGCACTGGCGCAGGATATACGGGACCGAGGAGGCGTACTGGAGGCCACGAGCGTTGAGCCGGCACACCCCATCCTGGCTGCATGCCCATCTTAGCACGACACGTGCGTGGTGCTAGCACCGGACGTACAGGACTGTGCCGGAACACTCGCGGCACAGTACGTGGCTCCGCATAACACGGAGCCTGCCCAGTCTCACGCTTCCTAGCCTGAGTACGGGGAGTTGGCTCTGCTCTAACTCTAGGCTCCGCCAACCACCCTTTTAGTCCCCCCCAAAAAATGTCTTGGGGCTGTCTCTCAGACTTCCTCCTCGGCCGGTACCCTCTGCGATGCCGCTGCTCCTCTCTGTAGCGTGCCTCCACAGTCTCCTCCCAAGAACGGCGATCCATTCCGGCCTGAATCTCTTCCCAAGTCCAGGATCCCTTCCCGTCCAGGATCTCCTCCCAAGTCCAGACTGTCTGTTCCTGGACACGCTGCTTGGTCCTTTTTAGGTGGGATCTTCTGTCACACACGTTGACTGATGACTCGTGGAACCAAGGCGCAGCGTGATAAGCGTACATCTTTATTGATACACAACACACGAACAAAACAACAAAACGAAACGATACGTGAAGTCCTGAGGTTACAGACATCAAACCTTACGGATCAAGTGTGTTGGTTAAGGGCTGTAAGTAAGCATTTCACTGTAATGTCTGCACCTGTTGTATTCGGCGCATGTGACCAATAACATTTGATTTGATTTGATTTGATTTGATCAAGATCCCACAAACTAACTGGTCCCAACAGGCTGCCTAAGTATGGTCCCCAATCAGAGACAACGAGCTACAGCTGCCTCTGATTGGGAACCACCCTGGCCAACATAGTTCTAGACGATCTAGAACAAAAAACATAGAAAACTAAACATAGAAAAATCCACACCCTGGCTCAACATTTAAGAGTCCCCAGAGCCAGGGCGTGACAGGGGGACATAACTTTGCGGTGGGTCTGGGGGTCCTCCCATTATTTGGGGCATTTAAAGCTCATTTCCTGCATTTCTACACAATCTAATATAACCCAAGGCTCTTCTAGCCGTCTCCATTTAGAACAACAAAAAGTAAGCAAAAATGTAATCAAGCTAGGTAAGAGATCATTATTAAATATATTTAAGTGATTGATAAGACTGCACAAGATCAATGATAATTCAATAATCAATATTGTGTTGCACCTTTAACCAATAACCTAACAAATGAACAACTCTTACAAATAAAGTACAAAGACTTTTGATTCTCTTAATTAAAACATCCTCTATATCAAATTTCAGCCAGACTGCCCAGCCAGCCCGACCCCCACCAGTCTAGTCAATAACTCAACTCTCTCCCCAACACAATTTCCTTCCCATCTTTTTTTTATATGTCTCAAGGGAAAGGTTTGGAAAACAAAAGTTTAATAAAAACACATACAGTGAAGGAAAAAAGCATTTGATCCCCTGCTGATTTTGTATGTTTGCCCACTGACAAAGACATGATCAGTCTATAATTTTAATGGTAGGTTTATTTGAACAGTGAGAGACAGAATAACAACAAAAAAATCCAAAAAAACGCAAGTCAAAAATATTATCAATTGATTTGCATTTTAATGAGGGAAATAAGTATTTGACCCCTCTGCAAAACATGACTTAGTACTTGGTGGCAAAACCCTTGTTGGCAATCACAGAGGTCAGACGTTTCTTGTAGTTGGCCACCAGGTTTGCACACATCTCAGGAGGGAATTTGTCCCACTCCTCTTTGCAGATCTTCTCCAAGTCATTAAGGTTTCAAGCCTGACGTTTGGAAACTCGAATCTTCAGCTCCCTCCATAGATTTTCTATGGGATTAAGGTCTGGAGACTGGCTAGGCCACTCCAGGACCTTAATGCGGTTCTTCTTGAGCCACTCCTTTGTTGCCTTGGCCGTGTGTTTTGGGTCATTGTCATGCTGGAATACCCATCCACAATCAATTTTCAATGCCCTGGCTGAGGGAAGAAGGTTCTCACCCAAGATTTGACGGTACATGGCCCCGTCCATCGTCCCTTTGATGTGGTGAAGTTGTCCTGTCCCTTTAGCAGAAAAACACCCCAAAAGCATAATGTTTCCACCTCCACGTTTGACGGTGGGCATGGTGTTCTTGGGGTCATAGGCAGCATTCCTCCTCCTCCAAACAAGGCGAGTTGAGTTGATGCCAAAGAGCTCGATTTTGGTCTCATCTGACCACAACACTTTCACCCAGTTCTCCTCTGAATCATTCAGATGTTCATTGGCAAACTTCAGACGGGCATGTATATGTGCTTTCTTGAGCAGGGGGACCTTGCGGGCGCTGCAGGATTTCAGTCCTTCACGGCGTAGTGTGTTACCAATTGTTTTCTTGGTGACTATGGTCCCAGCTGCCTTGAGATCATTGACAAGATCCTCCTGTGTAGTTCTGGGCTGATTCCTCACCGTTCTCATGATCATTGCAACTCCACGAGGTGAGATTGACAGTTATTTTGTGTTTCTTCCATTTGCGAATAATCGCACCAACTGTTGTCACCTTCTCACCAAGCTGCTTGGCGATGGTCTTGTAGCCCATTCCATCCTTGTGTAGGTCTACAATCTTGTCCCTGACATCCTTGGAGAGCTCTTTGGTCTTGGCCATGGTGGAGAGTTTGGAATCTGATTGTGTGTGGACAGGTGTCTTTTATACAGGTAACAAGCTGAGATTAGGAGCACTCCCTTTAATAGTGTGCTCCTAATCTCAGCTCATTACCTGTATTAAAGACACCTGGGAGCCAGAAATCTTTCTGATTGAGAGGGGGTCAAATACTTATTTCCCTCATTAAAATGGAAATCAATTTATAACATTTTTGACATGCGTTTTTCTGGATTTTGTTGTTGTTATTCTGTCTCTCGCTGTTCAAATAAACCTACCATTAAAATGATAGACTGATCATTTCTTTGTCAGTGGGCAAACGTACAAAATCAGCAGGGGATCAAATACCTTTTTCCCTCACTGTATACACCTACACATTAACACACAGAAACAGTATACCTTCCGCACCCTCCATGTGGCTCAGTTGGTAGAGCATGGTGCTTGCGATGCTAGAGTTGTGGGTTCGATTCCCACGGGGGATTAGTTCAACATAATATGGAAACGTATGCACTCACTACTTTAAGTTGCTCTGGATAATAGCGTCTGCTGGATGACTAAAATGTAAATATAATTCATATCATAGTACTGTAGAGCTTTTTTTACTTGCAAACAGCTGAGTCACCCCGTCCTGGCCCTAGGGGTCCACAGCCCTGCATCGCCCCAAGCCAACGCACCCCACTCAGCTTTAGGATCTTAGTGAAACATTCATTATTGGTTTCAGGTGTGTTAGGCCAAGGCCAGAGTGACAACCAACAGTACGGCAGACGCCCAGGGCCAGCAAACATACTCTTTGCCAGAATTCAGCCAGCCTTCAGAAGACCATAACATATGCAAATATGTCCCCTTTTGTGTTTTACAGCTCCAGCAGAAGAATAACGTTTCTGAGTGCATGATATTCAGTTTCACTGGCATACAGTACGTTCTATGGATGGTCTTAAACTGCAGTAATTTACGTCTGAGATTATAAGGACATGACTGGGCATTCTAACATATTTGCATCTATTCATCATAATCAATAGCGTCTCCCAGTTCTTCCTCACATTTTTGTTTTACATGTTTTGTGTCATCGGGAAAAGCCTCTATCAACCCTTGATACAGTTTGGAAATCAACTTTGGAGGTTTGTCAGACTGCCTTAAAATAGTTTCAATCTTTGAAGCTTCTTGCTTGTCCAGTGTTTGCTGCACAGAGAGAATAAAGTGTTGCATCAGCAAAAGTTCACCTCTGCGCTGTCACAGATTGGTCTTCCCTGGCTGCCTGACCCCCGATGAAAGCTCTGTCACCATCGGATCCTGCTCAGATGATGCATGACAAAGAATTACCTTGGTGTACATTTATATATTATATTATCCATAAATAGAATCAATGATTCAATAATTGAAATTACCCTTATTCCCAGATCCCAGACTGTAGCCTACCCATCAACTCAAGATGGAACTTTGTATCCATTCAATGGCTGTTATAATAGACTGAATAATTCACCTGAGCTCCATAGACTGGTCTTCCCTGGTTGTCTGACCCTGCAGGAACACTTGTCAATATCTGATCCTGCTACGACATGATGAGCATAGTGTTGTGTAGTGACTGTGCATCATGGCTGTGGTAGCTGCTAGCTAACTAGGTGCTAGTAGTTCATTTACTTCAGTCGAGATGGGATGAAACATTAGCTAACGTAACATGTCAGTTACACTATTAGCTCAGCACTGGGAATAAATACTTCCCCCCCTGTCAAACAGCAGTTACCTTGCCAGCTAGATCAGTCAAATAGAGAATAGCCAGTTTCTGCTCTGCTTGCTTTTACACACAGACAGTAGCTGCAGATAGCAGCACCGTCCTGATCCTAAGCCAGCCTCGTTCACACAGCCTGTCCGCACGCTCTGTAGTGTCCATGTGGTCTTAAATCCAGCCGGCTGAAACCAGAAAACAGCCTACCCAACCGCTCTGAGGCGTCCGCATGGTACTAAAGCACACCACTGACGCGTTTTGTGTTGTAACACCACTTAAGTAAGTGTTGTGCAACACCTTGCCAGGGACTGGAGCACTACCAGAAATGGTTGAAAACACTATTTTGGTGTTTGGAGTTGTGTTTAGTGTCTTTTGGTGTTGTTTCCTCTCTATAGCTTCTAAACACTATTAGATTATTAGTATTATTATTATTATTATTATTATTATTAGATGATTACAGAATTAGATCACTCTTTCTGGACTATTTTAATGTTTAACATTGATTTATGTACCGACACCCATCCAGGGAGATGTTTTGTTAAAAACAAAAAGGGCAAGAAAATACATGCCATTCCACATTTACCAGCTCAGGCAATCCTGGACCCTGCCAAATGGAACAATGCCCAGTGGTTTAGAGCATGGAGAAGTGGGTATGCTCTAATTTTGCAAAACATTTCTCAAATGGCCTGCCTGGCGAAGGAAAGGAGCCCTGTGTGAAAAATTCAATGAGAAACAGAAAGTATTCATACCCCTTCCACATTTTGTTGTGTTACAGCCTACATTCAAAATGGATTAAATAAATAAAAATTCACCCATATACACACAATACCCCCATAATGACAAAGTGAAAACAGGTTTATCTAAATTTTTGCACATTTATTTAAAATGAAATACAGAAATATCTCATTTACATAAGTATTGACCCCTGAATCAAAACATTTGTGAATCACCTGTGGCAGCGATTACAGCTGTGAGTCTCTCTGGGTAAGGCTCTAAGAGCTTTGCAGACCTGGACTGTACAATATTTGCACATTATTCTATTATGATCATTGCTAGATACCCATTTTCAAGTCTTACCACAGATTTTTAAGCCAATTTGAGTCAAAACTGTAACTAGGCTACTCAGGAACATTCAATGGCATCTTGGTAAGCAATTCCAGTGTATATTTGGCCTTGTGTTTTAGGTTATTGTCCTGCTGAAAGGTGAATTTGTCTCCCAGTGTCTGTTGGAAAGCAGACTGAAGCAGGTTTTCCTCTTGGATTTTGCCTATTCCATTAATTTTTATCCAAAAAAACTCCCCAGTCCTTGCCGATGGCAAGCATACCCATAACATGATATAGCCACCACCATGCTTGAAAATTCAAAGAGTGGTACTCAGTGATGTATTGTGTTGGATTTGCCCCAAACATAACACTTTATATGCCACATATTTTGCAGTTTTACTTTAGTCACTACAAAGGGATGCATGTTTGCATGTTTTGGAATATTTGTATTCTGTACAGGCTTCCTTCTTTTCAATTTGTGATTTAGGTTAGTATTGTGGAGTAACTACAATGTTGTTGATCCATCCTGAGTTTTCTCCTATCACAGCCATTACACTGTGTAACTGTTTAAATTCACCATTGGCCTCATGGTGAAATCCCAAAGCGGTTTCCTTCTTCTCTGGTAACTGAGTTAGGAAGGACGCCTGTATCTTTGTAGTGACTGGGTATATTGATACACCATCCAAAGTGTAATTAATAACTTCATCTTGCTCAAGGGATATTCAATGTCTGTTTTTTTATTTTTTTACCCATCTACAGTGGGGAGAACAAGTATTTGATACACTGCCGATTTTGCAGGTTTTCCTACTTACAGAGCATGCAGAGGTCTGTAATTTTTATCATAGGTACACTTCAACTGTGAGAGACGGAATCTAAAACAAAAATCCAGAAAATCACATTGTATGATTTTAAAGTAATTAATTTGCATTTTATTGCATGACATAAGTATTTGATCACCTACCAACCAGTAAGAATTCCGTCTCTCACAGACCTGTTAGTTTTTCTTTAAGAAGCCCTCCTGTTCTCCACTCATTACCTGTATTAACTGCACCTGTTTGAACTCGTTACCTGTATAAAAGACACCTGTCCACACACTCAATCAAACAGACTCCAACCTCTCCACAATGGCCAAGACCAGAGCGCTGTGTAAGGACATCAGGGTTAAAATTGTAGACCTGCACAAGGCTGGGATGGGCTACAGGACAATAGGCAAGCAGCTTGGTGAGAAGGCAACAACTGTTGGCGCAATTATTAGAAAATGGAAGAAGTTCAAGATGACGGTCAATCACCCTCGGTCTGGGGCTCCATGCAAGAACTCACTTCGTGGGGCATCAATGATCATGAGGAAGGTGAGGGATCAGCCCAGAACTACACGGCAGGACCTGGTCAATGACCTGAAGAGAGCTGGGACCACAGTCTCAAAGAAAACCATTAGTAACACACTACGCCGTCATGGATTAAAATCCTGCAGCGCACGCAAGGTCCCCCTGCTCAAGCCAGCGCATGTCCAGGCCCGTCTGAAGTTTGCCAATGACCATCTGGATGATCCAGAGGAAGAATGGGAGAAGGTCATGTGGTCTGATGAGACAAAAATAGAGCTTTTTGGTCTAAACTCCACTCGCCGTGTTTGGAGGAAGAAGGATGAGTACAACCCCAAGAACACCATCCCAACCGTGAAGCATGGAGGTGGAAAAATCATTCTTTGGGGATGCTTTTCTGCAAAGGGGACAGGACGACTGCACCGTATTGAGGGGAGGATGGAAGGGGCCATGTATAGCGAGATCTTGGCCAACAACCTCCTTCCCTCAGTAAGAGCATTGAAGATGGGTCGTGGCTGGGTCTTCCAGCATGACAATGACCCGAAACACACAGCCAGGGCAACTAAAGAGTGGCTCCGTAAGAAGCATCTCAAGGTCCTGGAGTGGCCTAGCCAGTCTCCAGACCTGAACCCAATAGAAAATCTTTGGAGGGAGCTGAAAGTCCGTATTGCCCAGCGACAGCCCCGAAACCTGAAGGATCTGGAGGTCTGTATGGAGGAGTGGGCCAAAATCCCTGCTGCAGTGTGTGCAAACCTGGTCAAGACCTACAGAAAACGTATGATCTCTGTAATTGCAAACAAAGGTTTCTGTACCAAATATTAAGTTCTGCTTTTCTGATGTATCAAATACTTATGTCATGCAATAAAATGCAAATTAATTACTTAAAAATCATACAATGTGATTTTCTGGATTTTTGTTTTAGATTCTGTCTCTCACAGTTGAAGTGTACCTATGATAAAAAATTACAGACCTCTACATGCTTTGTAAGTAGGAAAACCTGCAAAACCGGCAGTGTATCAAATACTTGTTCTCCCCACTGTACCTATAGGTGCAGTTTGCGAGGCATTGGAAAACCTCCCTGGTCTTTGTGGTTGAAACTGTGTTTGAAATTCACTGCTTGACTGAGGGACCTTACAGATAATTGTATGTGTGGGGTACAGAGATGAGGTAGTCATTCAAAAACTACTTCTATGCTCGCTTCGAGGCAGCAACACTGAAGCATGCATGAGAGCACCAGCTGTTCCGGATGACTATGTGATCACGCTCTCTGTAGCCGATGTGAGTAAGACTTTTAAGCAGGTCAACATTCACAAGGCCGCAGGGCCAGACGGATTACCAGGATGTGTACTCTGAGCATGTGCTGACCAACTGGCAAGTGTCTTCACCGACATTTTCAACATGTCCCTGACTGAGTCTGTAATACCAACATGTTTCAAGCAGACCACCATAGTCCCCGTGCCCAAGGACACGAAGATAACCTGCCTAAATGACTACCGACCTGTAGCACTGACGTCTGTAGCCATGAAGGGCTTTGAAAGGCTGGTCATGGCTCACATCAACACCATTATCCCAGAAACCCTAGACCCACTCCAATTTGCATACCGCCCCAACAGATCCACAGATGATGCAATCTCTATTGCACTCCACACTGCCCTTTCCCACCTGGACAAGAGGAACACCTACGTGAGAATGCTATTCATTGACTACAGCTCTGCGTTCAACACCATAGTGCCCTCAAAGCTCATCATTTACATTTACATTTACATTTTAGTCATTTAGCAGACGCTCTTATCCAGAGCGACTTACAGTTAGTGAATACATATTTTTTTATACTGGCCCCCCGTGGGAATCGAACCCACAACCCTGGCGTTGCAAACGCCATGCTCTATCAACTGAGCTACATCCCGGCCGGCCATTCCCTCCCCTACCCTGGACGACGCTGGGCCAATTGTGCGCCGCCCATGAGTCTCCCGGTCGCGGCCGGCTGCGACAGAGCCTGGATTCGAACCAGGATCTCTAGTGACACAGTTAGCACTGCGATGCAGTGCCTTAGACCACTGCGCCACTCAGGAGTACAGCTAAGGATCCTGGGACTAAACACCTCCCTCTGCAACTGGATCCTGGACTTCCTGACGGGCCGCCCCCAGGTGGTAAGGGTAGGTAACAACACATCTGCCACGCTGATCCTCAACACGGGGGCCCCTCAGGGGTGCGTGCTCAGTCCCCTCCTGTACTCCCTGTTCACCCATGACTGCATGGCCAGGCATGACTCCAACACCATCATTAAGTTTGCCGACGATACAACAGTGGTAGGCCTGATCACCGACAACGATGAGACAGCCTATAGGGAGGAGGTCAGAGACCTAGCCGTGTGGTGCCAGGATAACAACCTCTCCCTCAACGTGACAAAGACAAAGGAGATGATTGTGGACTACAGGAAAAAAAAGAGGACTGAGCACGCCCCCATTCACATCGACGGGGCTGTAGTGGAACAGGTTGAGAGCTTCAAGTTCCTTGGTGTCCACATCACCAACAAACTATCATGGTCCAAACACACCAAGACAGTCGTGAAGAGGGCACGACAAAGCCTATTCCCCCTCAGGAGACTGAAAAGATTTGGCATGGGTCCTCAGATCCTCAAAAAGTTCTACAGCTGCACCATCGAGAGCATCCTGACTGGTTTCATCACCGCCTGGTATGGCAACTGCTCGGCCTCCGACCGCAAGGCACTACAGAGGGTAGTGCGTACGGTCCAGTACATCACTGGGGCCAAGCTTCCTGCCATCCAGGACCTCCAGGCGGTGTCAGAGGAAGGCCCTCAAAATTGTCAAAGACTCCAGCCACCCTAGTCATAGACTATTCTCTCAACTACCGCACGGCAAACGGTACCGGAGCGCCAAGTCTAGGTCCAAAAGGCTTCTCAACAGCTTCTACCCCCAAGCCATAAGACTCCTGAACAGCTAATCATGGCTACCCGGACTATATGCACTGCCACCCCACCCCCACCCCATCTTTTTACGCTGCTGCTACTCTGTTAATTATTTATGCATAGTCACTTTAACTCTACCCACATGTACATATTACCTCAACTACCTCAACTAGCCGGTGCCCCCGCACATTGACTCTGCACCGGTACCCCCCTGTATATAGCCTCCCTACTGTTATTTTATTTTACTTCTGCTTTTTTGTTGTTGTTGTTTTATTTTACTTTTTTATTTGAAAATAAATGCATTGTTGGTTAAGGGCTGTAAGTAAGCACTTTCACGGTAATGTCTACACCTGTTGTATTCGGCGCATGTGGCAAATACAATTGTATTTTATTTTATTTTATTTTAAACAATATTATTGCGCACAGAATGAGTCCATGCAACATATTATGTGACTTTCTAAGCGAACGTTAACTCCTGAACTTATTTAAGCTTGCCATAACATAGGGGTTGAATACTTATTGTCTCAAGACATTTCAGCTTTTCATTTTTAATAATTTGTAAATATTTCTGAAAACATAAGTCCACTTTGACGTTATGGGGTGTTGTGTGTAGGCCAGTGACACAAAATCTCAATTTAATCCATCTTAAATTCAGGCTGTAACGCAACAGTATGTGGAAAAAGTCAAGGGGTGTGAATACTTTCTGAAGGCACTGTAGATCTGTATGGCTGTCATAATGTATAGTGTCCATTTTAGGACATTCATCCATTGTTTGAAATTCTAACTTCTTCATATCATTGTTTGTTTTGAACAAATCTCAAGGAGTGTTAAGACCAGATGATTCAGTGATGATCATTCAGTGATAAGCAAGTGCATTTCCCTCTGAGCCGGTTAGCACTTTGTGCTAGTGCTAGCGCCATTAGCATGTAGCCGCCTGTGGTGACAGATTGAATTAGCCGATGAGTTTACACTCCATATGTAGCCTGGGATCGGAACCACTTTTAATGAGGCTGTGGGACTAGAACGTAACCCCATCCACTATTTTGTTCTACATGTGCTGTGCAGAACTAACGCAGAGTGAGTGCTAGCTCCACTTAACCTCCTGTGAAATCTGCCTGCTAGCCTTCCTCCACAGACGGTGTCAGAGTAATCGACAGTGACTGGAAATATGCAGCATCATTGAACTGCAGCCCGCGAGACTAATGGGGTTAGAGCCGTCCCCTTTGAGTCGCACCCCTCCTCAGAAGCATCAGTGATATTCAATTTGTGTTAAAGCCCCCTTTGAGGTCAGAGCCTGATTTGATTAACATATTTTATGTGGGAGCCTTGGGGTGTAGCCTATGAGTTTTTAGGGACAGTATTAATAATAGTCAACGTTTATTTACTTTGACTGTGTTACGTGAGTGACAGTTAGGTCTGACAGAGCCCAATGAACGGCATGGCGGTTGGAATCCGATGGGCAGAGGTGTGACTGTTGGTGGATGGTGATGCATATTTGTGTTTTGCGCCGTTCTTTTTGTAACATGTGGTTCCGTCGACTGAACGTAGCATGGATGAAACTAATCCAAAGTGATTAATGTATGGAATTCATTTTAATAAAATGTGTCTGGATTCCGTTGCCATGCCTTTTGCTTACCGAGGAGTGACATATGGGACAAAGGAGACAATTGGGCAAAACGTTTTCCCACAATTTATCTATAAGGGAAATGGGCACACACAGAGACACGAACAAAGAGACAGACAGACAGAGACACAGACGGAGAGACACACATACACACACACACACACACACGGACACACACACGGACAAACAGACAGACGAACAGACAGCGACAAAGACTGAGATACACACACACAGACACACAGACAAACGTGTACACACAAACACACACACAGTCAGACAGACTGACAGGAAGAATGATAGACAGAGAGACAGATAGACAGACACACAAACACACCATGGCATCTATAGCTACTGTAGACATTCCTGCACTCCACACGCCTGAAGCATTGTCTAAAACAACCGAAGTGCAAAGAAATTAAGCATCATCACTACCTCCTCTACCTCAATGCCACCAAGCATTGCTGTTACAGAAAAGATGCCCTCTCCCCTCCTTTTTTATATAAATTCAAGGGGAATCTACATTCACTACATGACCAAAAGTTTGTGGACACCTGCTCGTCGAACATCTCATTCCAAAATCATTTGCATTAATGTGGAGTTGGTCCCCCCTTTTCTGCTATAACAGCCTCCACTCTTCTAGGAAAAGCCTTCCACTAGATGTTGGAACATTGCTGCGGGAATTGCTTCCATTCAGCCACAAGAGCATTAGTGAGGTTGGGCACTGATGTTGGGCGATTAGGCCTGGCTCTCTGTCGGCTTTCCAACTCATCCCAAAAGTGTTTGATGGGGTTGATGTCAGGGCTCTCTGCAGGCCAGTCAAGTTCTTCCACACCAACCGCGCTTTGTGCACGGGGCATTGTCATGCTGAAACAGGAAAGGGCCTTCCTCGAACTGTTGCCACAAAGTCAGAAGCACAGAATCGTCTAGAATGTAATTGTATGCTGTATCGTTAAGAGTTCCCTTCACTGGAACTAAGGGGCCTAGCCCAAACCATGACAAACAGCCCCAGACCATTATTCCTCCTCCAACAAACTTTACAGTTGGCACTATGGATTGGGGCAGGTAGCATTCTCCTGGCATCCGCCAAACACAGATTAGTCCGTCGGACTGCCAGATGGTGAAGCGTGACTCATCACTCCAGATAATTTATTTTTTTCACCTTTATTTTACCAGGTAAGCCAGTTGAGAACAAGTCTAATTTACAACTGCGACCTGGCCAAGATAAAGCAAAGCAGTTCGATAAAAACAACACAGAGTTACATATGGGGTAAAACAAAACATAAAGTCAAAAATACCAAAGAAAATATATATACAGTGTGTGCAAATGTAGCAAGTTATGGAGGTAAGGCAATAAATAGGCCATAGTGCAAAATAATTACAATTAGTATTAACACTGGATTGATAGATGTGCAAGAGATGATGTGCAAATAGAGATACTGGGGTGCAAATGAGCAAAATAAATAACAATATGGGGATGAGGTAGTTGAGTGGGCTAATTTCAGAAGGGCTGTGTACAGGTGCAGTGATCGGTAAGGTGCTCTGACAACTGATGCTTAAAGTTAGTGAGGGAGATAAGAGTCTCCAGCTTCAGAGATTTTTGCAGTTCGTTCCAGTCATTGGCAGCAGAGAACTGGAAGGAATGGCGGCCAAAGGAGGTGTTGGCTTTGGGGATGACCAGATAGATATACCTGCTGGAGCGCATACTACGGGTGGGTGTTGCTATGGTGACCAATGAGCTAAGATAAGGCGGAGATTTGCCTAGCAGTGATTTATAGATGGCCTGGAGCCAGTCGGTTTGGCGACGAATAAGTAGTGAGGACCAGCCAACAAGAGCGTACAGGTCACAGTGGTGGGTAGTATATGGGGCTTTGGTGACAAAACGGATGGCACTTTGATAGACTACATCCAATTTGCTGAGTAGAGTGTTGGAGGCTATTTTGTAAATGACATCGCCGAAGTCAAGGATCGGTAAGATAGTCAGTTTTACGAGGGCATGTTTGGCAGCATGAGTGAAGGAGGCTTTGTTGTGAAATAGGAAGCCGATTCTAGATTTAACTTTGGATTGGAGATGCTTAATGTGAGTCTGGAAGGAGAGTTTACAGTCTAACCAGACACCTAGGTATTTGTAGTTTTCCACATACTCTAGGTCAGACCCGTCGAGAGTAGTGATTCTAGTTGGGTGGGCGGGTGCCAGCAGCGTTCGATTGAAGAGCATGCATTTAGTTTTACTAGTGTTTAAGAGCAGTTGGAGGCTACGGAAGGAGTGTTGTATGACGTTGAAGCTCGTTTGGAGGTTTGTTAACACAGTGTCCAATGAAGGGCCAGATGTATACAAAATGGTGTCGTCTGCGTAGAGGTGAATCTGAGAGTCACCACCACCAGTCGATGAAGACGGCTGCAAAGTACTGTCTATTATCGATCGCGGTTATAATATCGTTTAGGACCTTGAGCGTGGCTGAGGTGCACCCATGACCAGCTCGGAAACTGGATTGCATAGCGGAGAAGGTACGGTGGGATTCGAAATGGTCGGTGATCTGTTAGTTAACTTGGCTTTCAAAAACATTCGAAAGGCAAGGCAGGATGGATATAGGTCTGTAACAGTTTGGATCTAGAGTGTCACCCCCTTTGAAGAGGGGGATGACCGCGGCAGCTTTCCAATCTCTGGGGATCTCAGACGTTACGAAAGAGAGGTTGAACAGGCTAGTAATAGGGGTTGCGACAATTTAGGCGGCTATTTTTTAGAAAGAAAGGGTCCAGATTGTCTAGCCCAGATGATTTGTAGGGGTCCAGATTTTGCAGCTCTTTCAGAACATCAGCTGTCTGAATTTGTGTGAAGGAGAAGCGGGGGGGGCATGGGCAAGTTTCCACTGCTCCAGAGTCCAATGGCGGCAAGCTTTACACCACTCCAGCCGACGCTTGGCATTGCGTATGGTGATCTTAGGCTTGTGTGCGGCTGCTCGGCCAAGGAAACCCATTTCATGAAGCTCCCGACGAACAGTTATTGTGCTGACGTTGCTTCCAGAGGCAGTTTGGAACTCGGTAGTGAGTGTTGCAACCGAGGACCTTTTGATTTTTACGCGCTGCGCGCTTCAGCCCTCTGCGGTGCTGTTCTGTGAGCTTGTGTGGCCTACCACTTCGCCATTGTTGCTCCTAGACGTTTCCACTTCACAATAACAGCACTTACAGTTGACCGGGGCAGCTCTAGTAGAGCAGAAATTTGACGAACTGACTTGTTGGAAAGGTGGCATCCTATGACGGTGCCACATTGAAAGTGACTGAGCTCTTCAGTAAGGCCATTCTCCTGCCAATGTTTTTTTTATGGAGATTGCAAGGCTGTTTGCTCGATTTTATACACCTGTCAGCAACGGGTGTGGCTGAAATAGCCAAATCCACTAATTTGAATGGGTGTCCACATACTTTTGCATGTATAGTGTATTATGAAGAACTCCTTTCAGGGTGTCCTGTAAAACCCAAATACCCCTTAATTAAATGTTTCCATGCCATAGTTTATTTCGATGGCTCGCACAAAAGCAGAGCCCTGTTAATCACAGCTTTGTGACTGGCGGCTTCCCTTATGTTCCTCTCTACGGCTGCCTAGGAGGAAGACACATTTCCGACCAGTGAAAGGATGGTATAGGAGCCCAAATCACTGAGCGAGGGAGAAATTGTTTCTCCCCCTCTGTAACAGACATAAATCATGTAAAGGCCGTGACAAAGGGTCTGGGCCCATCTTCACAAAGCATTGCAGAGTTGGAATGCTGATCAAAGATCAGGTATAAAATGCTAAACGGATCCTAGATCAGCACTCCTACTCTTAGACACTTTGTGAATATGAGCCGTGGGCTGCAGGGGAAACAACGTGGTCATCGCACTGCGTCAGTCAGACACTCGGAGAGGTGAAGTCATCCAGGGTATAGATTTCACAGATAGATAGATAGATAGATAGATAGAGAGAGAGAGAGAGAGAGAGAGAGAGAGAGAGAGAGAGAGAGAGAGAGAGAGAGAGAGAGAGAGAGAGAGAGAGAGAGAGAGAAACGGACGGACGGATGTATAGATAAATGAATGGATGGATGGATGGATGGATGGATGGATGGAAAAGATTCCAGACCTCTGGCCCCAGGGTCATATAGGGAGTGGCCTTGGTTCTGGCGAGGAGGAAGGGGGAGGATGATAATGGTGGCCAAAGGAAGGCATCAGGGAAGGACAGGTTTGGAGCGTGGGAGGTGTAGACCTTGTTCAGGCCCAAAGCCATAACCCCTGCTTCTCCCACTGGCAGTTCTGCTCTAAGGGTTGACTATAGCCAACAGGCTTCATCACAGCAGGAATAAGATGGATAAACACCTTTCTTAGTGCTGCAGGCTGGCACATTGCCGATGTGGTATGCTAGGTAGATCTTGATACATAAATGTATGTAAAAACATACATAACATGTGATGTCATACAATATATAAAACACAAGTAAAAATAATATACTGTATAACCTGTCTAAATATATGGATGTGAATGCTGTTCAGTTTAGTTGCCGGTACACAACAAGGCTATGTCCTATCTCTGTTTAACATATTCCTCCACGCATCAGTCGTTACATTTTTGGGGGGAATGTATGTTTGAGGGGCAACTACAACCAAATAAAGATGGAGGGTATGGGCTGGGGGTATGGGCTGGGGCTGGAGGGAATGGGCTGGGGGGTATGGGCTGGGGGTATGGGCTGGGGCTGGAGGGAATGGGCTGGGGGGTATGGGCTGGGGGTATGGGCTGGGGCTGGAGGGTATGGGCTGGGGGGTATGGGCTGGGGCTGGAGGGTATGGGCTGGGGGTATGGGCTGGGGCTGGAGGGTATGGGCTGGGGGGTATGGGCTGGGGGCTGGAAGTTATGGGCTGGGGGTATGGGCTGGGGGCAGGAGGGTATGGGCTGGGGGCAGGAGGGTATAGGCTGGGGATATGGGCTGGGGGCTGGAAGTTATGGGCTGGGGGTATGGGCTGGGGCTGGAGGGTATGGGCTGGGGGTATGGGCTGGGGGTATGGGCTGGGGCTGGAGGGTATGGGCTGGGGGTATGGGCTGGGGGCAGGAGGGTATGGGCTGGGGGCAGGAGGGTATAGGCTGGGGGTATGGGCTGGGGATATGGGCTGGGGGCAAGAGGGTATGGGCTGGGGGATGGGGGCTGGGGGCAGGAGGGGATGGGCTGGGGGGTATGGGCTGGGGGCAGGAGGGTATGGGCTGGGGGCTGGTGAGTATGGGCTCGGGGCAGGAGGGGATGGGCTGGGGGATGGGGGCTGGGGGCAGGAGGGGATGGGCTGGGGGTATGGGCTGGGGGCAGGAGGGTATGGGCTGGGGGCTGGTGAGTATGGGCTCGGGGCAGGAGGGGATGGGCTGGGGGCATGGGCTCCTCCCGAGTGGCGCAGTGGTCTAAGGCACTGCATCGCAGTGCTAGCTGTGCCACTAGAGATCCTGGTTCGAATCCAGGCTCTGTCGTAGCCGGCCGCGACCGGGAGACCCATGGGGCGGCGCACAATTGGCCCAGCGTTGTCTAGGGTGGGGGAGGGAATGGCCGGCAGGGATGTAGCTCAGTTGGTAGAGCACAGTGTTTGCAACGCCAGGGTTGTGGGTTCGATTCCCACAGGGGGTATAAATAATAATAAAAATAATAAAATAATGTATGCACTCACTAACTGTAAGTCGCTCTGGATAAGAGCGTCTGCTAAATGAGTAAAATGTAAATGTAAATGTATGGGGGGTATGGGCTGGGGGTATGGGCTGTGGGTATGGGCTGGGGGCTGGAGAGTATGGGCTGAGGGTGTGGGCTGGGGGCTGGAGGTTACGGCCTGGGGGTATGGGCTGGGGGCTGGAGGTTACGGCCTGGGGGTATGGGCTGGAGGTTACGGGCTGGGGGGTAAGGGCTGGGGGCAGGAGGGTATGGGCTGGGGGTAAGGGCTGGGGGCAGGAGGGTATGGGCTGGGGGGTATGGGCTGGGGGCAGGAGGGTATGGGCTGGGGGATGGGGGGTATGGGCTGGGGGTATGGGCTGGGGGCAGGAGGAAATGGGCTGGGGGCTGGTGAGTATGGGCTCAGGGCAGGAGGAGAAGGGCTGGGGGCATGGGCTGGGGGGTGGGGGGTATGGGCTGGGGGCTATTGTCTGGGCCTGGGGGCTGGGGGGTATGGGGCTGGGGGGTATGGGCTTGGGGGGTGGGGGAGGGGTGCATGGTTCTGATCAAGTGAGCCTGAAGAATGCCATGGATCCTTCAAAAGAGAATGAGCTCCTTTCATTTTTGAGACGGCTGGGGGGGAATACCAGAGACTTTCCATTTGATGGCCTGGCCTCTGATTGAGACGGCTGGGGGGATACCAGAGACTTTCTAATTGATGGCCTGGCCTCTGATTGAGACGGCTGGGGGGAATACCAGAGACTTTCCATTTGATGGCCTGGCCTCTGATTGAGACGGCTGGGGGGAATACCAGACTTTCTAATTGATGGCCTGGCCTCTGTTTGAGACGGCTGGGGGGGATACCAGAGACATTCTAATTGATGGCCTGGCCTCTGATTGAGGCGGCTGGGGGGGGATACCAGAGACTTTCTAATTGATGGCCTGGCCTCTGATTGAGACGGCTGGGGGGATACCAGAGACTTTCTAATTGATGGCCTGGCCTCTGATTGAGGCGGCTGGGGGATACTTTCTAATTGGTACAAGGAGGCAGGGAAAGGGAAGGGTTGAACATAAACAACTGATGCTGCGTCCCAAAAGTGCCATTTGGGACACGGCCAAGCCAATGATGTCAGGACCATGAGGTCACAGCTTGTATGTTCCGTTTGAGTCATGTTCTTCCTTCATATAAGTGTCTACCTGTTTTGTATCTAAACAGGTTTGTCTTTTTAATATTTTGAAGAGACAATGAAGGATTTGATAGCTTTCTCATCCTGCCACTGTTTGATGTGAACAGATTGTTAGAGTTTGAGGCAGGTATTTAAAGACGTGTATTGTGAAGGTGGACTGGGTACAGGGATGTGGACATCAGGAGTCTACAGTGCAGGGCCGAGGAGGTACGGTGATGTCACGTTGGTGACTGTCATGGTAGACCTCTTAACTCCACTTAAGTCCCTGAGAAAAGAGAGAGAGAAAGAGAGAGAGAGAGAGAGAGAGAGAGAGAGAGAGAGAGAGAGAGAGAGAGAGAGAGAGAGAGAGAGAGAGAGAGAGAGAGAGAGAGAGAGAGAGAGAGAGAGAGAGAGAGAGAGAGAGAGAGAGAGAGAGAGAGAGAGAGAGAGAGAGCGAGAGAAAGAGAGAGAAAGAGAGAGTCACGTTCCTCCCTCTGTGTCTCTTAAATGGGTTTATCTCTGCCAGCAAGGTGTCTCTTTATGGTCCCAAGCCGAGGACTGAGAAAGGCATCCCAGCCAGCGTAGAGACACTCCGCAGCGGGCAGAGCGGAGCGGAGCTGAGGGGTGGGGTGATGGGATCACCTGCGTAGCACTCTTTACTGCGGGATCATGCGGGCACACAAAAAAGCGCAGGGAGAAGACCAGGGCTAAGGTGGGATATGATGAAATTGGGGAGAAAAAGGGGTACAAAAATATATATATATAAAAAATAAAGAATAGACATGATGAGCTGCTAATAAGAAAAACGCAGACCTATTGATACGCTTGGCTACTCATTTATTTCAGCTGCAGTGCTGGTTGTAGAGCGAGTGGAAGTAGGGAGAAGCACATTTTATGTTTTGTAAAAGTGTTGAATACAAACAGTGTTGACAGTGCTGAATAAAAACTTGAACATGAACTCACGCATAAAAACAGCAGCTCTTTGCTGTATTCTTTGACAGTCTCTCTGGTCATGGATTTAAAAGTTATGAAATCTCACGTAAGCTGGTGTAAACTTTGCTGTGGGGCCGGGTCGTGGAAGCTGTAGGCACGGTGATTTGAGCTATTCGATTGGCCAGCGCAGTAGGCGCACTGGTCCGCCAGGAAAGCGGAGTTTGTCCCTTCATACAAATGAAATGGGTTCAAATGGGAACACCTTTCCTACCCGTCGTGCAGGGCTTCTGAATCAAGAGCACCTACTGCCACTAGCGCAAGACCAATTGAACAAAAATAGGAGTGCAAGGCTTTAACGTAGGCTTTTCTACAGAAATGTTTGGTGATTGACTAGGAATGTCTTGAAGATCGACCAGTTGGTGACCACTGATTTAACAGAACGTTTTCTAAAATGTAAAACATGGTTACATTTCATTTCAATGTTGGTAATGTTCTAGGAACATTCTCCAACTGGTTTGACATTGGGAATGTTCTCAAATAGTTCAGAGAACGTTAAGAAACATTGTTCTTCTGTGGGAAGTTCAGTACGTTTCCTACAGGTTTCCTTGTGGTTCTATTTAAAGTAATGTTCTCAAATTGTTCTGAGAACATAAAAAAAACATTACATAAAAATCACAAGAAAACTTTAGTAACGTTCAGAGAATGTTCTAAGAATGTTATTTAAAAACATAAACATTCCGTTCTCGGAATCAACAGAACTCTCTCTATCCTCCATCTTGTTATGTGTGTTCAGGTATGTTGGCCGTGCCCACTAATTGGCCACACCTGATGGGAATGAGTGCTTGTTTCCTTTGAAATGGGGTCTGTTTGAATAGACTAAAATGAACTACTCTGTATGAGTTAAAACACATGGCATGCCAACTCCATCCTGGTGGTGCAGTGGACTATTTCCATGGCTAAACAACAGAAATCATAGGTTCAAATCTCACTGATACTGTGCTACAATAAAAAAAAAAATGTTTTTATGATTAATGCCTAAGCAAATGAATTTCTATGTGCCCTATCTGTGCTTAGAGTTGAAAACAGTTAACCCAAACTAACGGCTGTATTTCCTATTGAGCCGACATCTGCAGTGTTTACTGTGAATGCAGTCTCTGCTAACGCGGGAACATTGCCTTTAAATTTCAGTCACGCTGTAACGCTGAATTTCTGCGATACGGATTGAATAGAGCACTAAGCTAGCAGTGTTATTAAAAGTCTTAATTGAAACATGTTCTCAGAAAGTTATTTAATTACCTTCAAAAGTAACCTATAATTTATTTTAAAACCTCCCAGGAAAACATTCAGGGAACCATAGTAAAATGTTCTCAGAACCTCCCTGCAACCTAAAAATGAACGTTCCCTGAACAGGCAAAATGTTCACTTCCGTTCTCAAAACGTTAAAAAAATTGTCAGGATTCTTATGGCTTTGTTCCCAGAACCAATGGGAAACCAAAAACGTACGTTCCAACAACTTCCAAGGAACCAAATGTGCTAGCTGGGTAATTTAACTGACAGAGAGAGAGAGAGAGAGAGAGAGAGAGAGAGAGAGAGAGAGAGAGAGAGAGAGAGAGAGAGAGAGAGAGAGAGAGAGAGAGAGAGAGAGAGAGAGAGAGAGAGAGAGAGAGAGAGAGAGAGAGAGAGAGAGAGCGAGAGAGAGAGAGAGAGAGAGAGATAGAGAGAGAGAGAGAGAGAGAGAGAGAGAGGGAGAGAGAGAGAGAGAGAGAGAGAGAGAGAGAGATAGAGAGAGAGAGAGAGGGAGAGAGAGAGTTGCCCTCATGCTGGCTGTTCCCAGATTCCTATCAGTTTTTATTTGATTTTAGACCACTGTTTTCCAGGACGCATTGGCCCAAGCTAATTTTTCTACCCATTCACATCAGATATGACCACAACAATAGACCCATAATGTGTTTATCATAGCAACACCCTCACGTTGGGTCTCCTGAGGAAAACATCACACTGTGATCACTATTACAGTATGTTGGCTTTTAAACAACAGTGGTTGTCAGTTTAGAAGGGAAAATGTCTTATCAAAATATATGTTAGTGAAAATATTGTTGTTAGTTATTTTTTATATTGTTATTTTACTTTTACATTTACATGGTCAGCCCGCTAAATAAAGGTTGAGCTACTTTTGTCCACCTTTTGACTTGTAATTTGGCTATTCAATCATGTGGTTTGGGAAGAATATACAGTGGGGCAAAAAAGTATTTAGTCAGCCACCAATTGTGCAAGTTCTCCCACTTAAAAAGATGAGAGAGGCCTGTAATTTTCATCATAGGTACACGTCAACTATGACAGACAAATTGAGAAAAAAAAATCCAGAAAATCCCATTGTAGGATTTTTAATGAATTTATTTGCAAATTATGGTGGAAAATAAGTATTTGGTCACCTACAAACAAGCAAGATTTCTGGCTCTCACAGACCTGTAACTTCTTCTTTAAGAGGCTCCTCTGTCCTCCACTCGTTACCTGTATTAATGGCACCTGTTTGAACTTGTTATCAGTATAAAAGACACCTGTCCACAACCTCAAACAGTCACACTCCAAACTTCACAATGGCCAAGACCAAAGAGCTTTCAAAGGACACCAAAAACAAAATTGTAGACCTGCACCAGGCTGGGAAGACTGAATCTGCAACAGGTAAGCAGCTTGGTTTGAAGAAATCAACTGTGGGAGCAATTATTAGGAAATGGAAGACATACAAGACCACTGATAATCTCCCTCGATCTGGGGCTCCATGCAAGATCTCACCCCGTGGGGTCAAAATGATCACAAGAACGGTGAGCAAAAATCCCAGAACCACACGGGGGGACCTAGTGAATGACCTGCTGAGAGCTGGGACCAAAGTAACAAAGCCAACCATCAGTAACACACTACGCCGCCAGGGACTCAAATCCTGTAGTGCGAGACGTGTCCCCCTGCTTAAGCCAGTACATGTCCAGGCCCGTCTGAAGTGCATTTGGATGATCCAGAAGAGGATTGGGAGAATGTCATATGGTCAGATGAAACCAAAATATAACTTTTTGGTAAAAACTCAACTCGTCATGTTTGGAGGACAAAGAATGCTGAGTTGCATCCAAAGAACACCATACCTACTGTGAAGCATGGGGTTGGAAACATCATGCTTTGGGTCTGTTTTTCTGCAAAGGGACCAGGACGACTGATCCGTGTAAAGGAAAGAATGAATGGGGCCATGTATCGTGAGATTTTGAGTGAAACCCTCCTTCCATCAGCAAGGGCATTGAAGATGAAACGTGGCTGGGTCTTTCAGCATGACAATGATCCCAAACACACCGCCCGGGCAACGAAGGAGTGGCTTCGTAAGAAGCATTTCAAGGTCCTGGAGTGGCCTAGCCAGTCTCCAGATCTCAACCCCATAGAAAATCTTTGGAGGGGAGTTGAAAGTCTGTGTTGCCCAGCGACAGCCCCAAAACATCACTGCTCTAGAGGAGATCTGCATGGAGGAATGGGCCAAAATACCAGCAACAGTGTGTGAAAACCTTGTGAAGACTTACAGAAAACGTTTGACCTGTGTCATTGCCAACAAAGGGTATATAACAAAGTATTGAGAAACTTTTGTTATTGACCAAATACTTATTTTCCACCATCATATGCCAATAAATTCATAAAAAATCCTACAATGTGATTTTCTGGATTTTTTTTTCTAATTTTGTCTGTCATAGTTGACGTGTACCTATGATGAAAATGACAGGCCTCTCTCATCTTTTTAAGTGGGAGAACTTGCACAATTGGTGGCTGACTAAATACTTTTTTTCCCCACTGTATAGGCTACTGTAGTTGAAAAATTGCTGCCCAACTGTCTTTTGCATAATAGCCAGACTTAGTTGTAGTTCTTCCGTGAGAGGATATCCACACAGCTGTGAGTCGTGGTCCGTGAGTAGAAGCGACCATTAATGATTGGTTACTTCCCACTGTCGTCCTCTTTGTTGCCAGGCAGATTAATAGCTCTTAGTTAATAATTCCAGCCCTGGTCATTTGTGGTCAGCTGACACTCTGGTCCTGAGTCAGTGTGTAATGACTCCATTACGACTTCCCTTTTCACTCCAGCTGGCCTTTAAAACGAATAATTGTCGAGCAGCCTTTTGTCTTTCTGCTGATGCGGGCTATTAGGCAAGTGAGGATAGCATCTTACTCTATGTCTGGGCCATGTTACAGTCCTCTATGATACAGTCCTCCATGTCCTCTATGTTACATTTACATTTAGCAGACGCTCTTATCCAGAGCAATTAGGGTTAAGTGCATTGCTCAAGGGCACATCGACAGTCCTCTATGTCCTCTATGTTACAGTCTTCTATGTTAAAGCCCTATGTTACAGTCCTCTATGTTACAGTCCTCCATGTCCTCTATGTCCTCTATGTTACAGTTCTCTATGTTACAGTCCTCAATGTTACGGTCCTCTATGTCTTCTATGTTACAGTCCTCTGTTTAAGTCATCTATGTTACAGTCCTCTATGTTACAGTCCTCTACGTTACAGTCCTCTATGTTACAGTCCTCCATGTCCTCTATGTTACAGTCCTCTATGTTACAGTCCTCTATGTTACAGTCCTCTATATCCTCTATGTTACAGTCCTCTATGTTACAGTCATCTATGTTACAGTCCTCTATGTTACTGACCTCTATATCCTCTATGTTACAGTCCTCCATGTCCTCTATGTTACAGTCCTCTATGTTACATTCCTCTATGTTACAGGCCTCTATGTCCTCTATGTTACAGTCCTCTATGTCCTCTGTGTTACAGTCCTCCAGAACCTCTCTGGTACAGTCCTCTCTATGTTACAGTCCTCTATGTCCTCTATGTTACAGTCCTCCAAAACCTCTCTGGTACAGACCTCTCTATGTTACAGTCCTCTATGCCCTCTATGTTACAGTTATCCATGTCCTCTATGTCCTCTATGTTACAGTTCTCTATATTACAGTCCTCTATGTTGCAGTCCTCTATGTTACAAGCCTCTATGTATCTCTATGTTACAGTCAACCATGTCCTCTATGTTACAGTCCTCTATGTTACAGTCCTCTATGTCCTCTATGTTAGTCCTCTATGTTACAGTCCTCTATGCCCTCTATGTTACAGTTCTCTATGTTACATTCCTCTATGTTACAGTCCTCTATGTCCTCTATGTTACAGTCCTCCAGAACCTCTCTGTTACTGTCCTCTCTATGTTACAGTCCTCTATGTTACAGTCCTCCATGACCTCTATGTCCTATATGTTACAGTTCTCTATATTACAGTCCTCTATGTTACAGTCCTCTATCTTACAGTCCTCTATGTCCTCTATGTTACAGTCATCCATGTCCTCTATGTTACAGTCCTCTATGTTACAGTCCTCTATGTTACGGTCCTATATCTTACAGTCCTACATGTCCTCTATTTCCTCTATGTTACAGTCCTCTATGTTACAGTCCTCTATGTTACAGTCCTCTATGTCCTCCATGTCCTCTATGTACTCTATGTTACAGTCCTATATGTTCAGTCCTCTATGTCCTCTATGTTACAGTCCTCTATGCTACAGTCCTCTATGTTAAAGACCTCTATGTCCTCTGTGAGTCCCACCCCCTTTCCCCAAAGAGAGGTATGTGAAACACTCTCAGACCTCAGCATCTTTGGGACCCCAAGGTGGCAAGCGAACAGAGAGAGAAGAGAAGGAAGACAGTGGGACAACCTGTGGTTCCCAGGCTCTGGGTTGAATAGGCTCTTTTTTTGGTTTTTATTGTGGCCTCTCTTTTCAGCGGTGGTTCTATTATGTGAGGTGTTGGGGGAGCCTGGGCTTGGCGTGGGTCTGTGCCTTGCATCCCACGGTGATCTCCGCCGCTCTCCAAGCCACACTGACATTCTAATCATAACCCAGTGGCTAGAGCTTTGTGCGGGCCCCTGGGAGCTCGCTGGGGACCAGTTGGGATGGGGCTCCTGCTGCTCACACTCCCTTTGTGCTGAAAGGAAGGTGCCACAAGCAACCACAAGATTAAAAAGAGGGCATAATGGGAGCTGAGAAATGTATTTCACTCTCTGCCGTATGGGTCTTTACCGGCAAGGAGATGGCAGGGGTGGTGACAGGAGAGTGTTTGCCTGCCTGGGAGTGTGTATGTGTGTGTGTGCGTGTGGGTGCGTGCATGCTTCTGTGGGTCTGCGTGTGTGCATATATTTGTGGGTTTTGTGTGTGTGTGTGTGTAAACACACACTTATATGAATGTGTACATACGTGTTTGTGTGTGTGTGTGTGTGTTTGGGCCTCTGTTTCTCTGTGTTTATTAAGAGGGAGAGGCTGCCTCCTATTGGAAAGGGGAAAGGGGCAGTAATTTCTGCTGCAATTTGCTAATGTTCCACTTATGTCAGCTTGAGGGTGTATTAGATCTACCTACCTACACGACTGGTTTCTTCACAGAGCCCTGTAGGGAAACAGCAATTCTGCTTCATATGACTGCAAAAAATACTGTTACGCTAACGTACACATTACTGATAACAATGGTATTTCTACTGGTTAATATTGTAATATTGTAATATTGTCATTTTCATAAAGAAATAGAAAACACAGATTCTATGTTCCCTCTGATTTTCATGTTGTGTACAAGTTGATGCTCAACTAATATGCAATAAGTCATGTCATTTAAAAGAGTCATATGATCTGTCTTGAGAGCCCTTTATTGCCAACATAGGATCTCCTGAATTACTCTAGAAGCAGTAGAAGTCCCTTGTGATGCGCTCTCTCTCTCTCTCTCTCTCTCTCTCTCTCTCTCTCTCTCTCTCTCTCTCTCTCTCTCTCTCTCTCTCTCTCTCTCTCTCTCTCTCTCTCTCTCTCTCTCTCTCTCTCTCTCTCTCTCTCTCTCTCTCTCTCTCAGTGATAATGATGATGATGCATAGATAGATGGACCACATTCCTCTCCACACAACAGACCTCTCTCACACTCTTCCGTGAGAATGAGAGTGAGGGAATAAGAGAGAGGGGAGAAGAGAGGGGGTCGGTCAGAGAAAGGCTCCCGTGGCGTAAATGATATTCATGGTTGACAGAGTGGTCATGGGGGATCAGAGGAGGGTCTTCTTCTCTCCGAAGATGGAGCCGACTCTTTGCAGGGTGCCGCTGTTAGTGTCCTATCAGCAGGTAACAGTGGACTGTCAGGTCAACTCTGGGGCTAGGGCCCAGCTTTCCTCTAGTAACCCCCCTATTTTGCTCCCTCCCTCCCTCTCTCTCTGTGCAGACATTCTCTCTTCAAGGTGTGTGTAGGGGGCGGGGGGCAGTGGGGTTGGGTGGGGAGAGTGTGAATCATGAGGAAGAAGCTGACTTTTATGAACCCCCGAGCTACCCCCAAACATATTCCTCCTGCAAATAAAAAATTCCAGAGTTGAATTCTGAAGGTCTGTCAGCGATAGGTTTTCCCTATTTCCTGTAGCTACATTGCCGAAGAGCAGCACCCCCATTCCTCTGTGCAGACCTCCCATACAGTGGGAAAATGATTTGGAGATTTCAGAGAGGATTTTTTCTCAGCCCTTTTGAATGCCAGCTTTAAACACATCGGGAAACACACTGTATTGCTGTCAGAGATGAAAGCGGGCATCATAACAGCCCATTGTGACTGAACTACCCCTATTACCATGCCTCAGAACCCTGCTCCGGCTAAGTATTCATATTGGAGGGTCTCTCACTCCCTCGCTCGACTCACATTCCCTTTGATTCCTGCTCTTTTCTCTCTGTCTCTTCCCCATAGTAACTGGAGACTTCTCCCAGCGGGAGGCTCGCTGTGCTCTGTGGCTGCAGAATGGAGCTGCCCACTTAGCACAGAGGCTAATCGAATAACTGTCCCAGCGTGGTGCCCAGCGTGTGTCCCCCCAGTGGGGTGGGAGACGGCAGCTTGACCGGGGACTGCAGGTACCTTTCATCCAGACTGACAGGCCAGCTCCAGCATCCTGCTGCTGGAAATTTGTCGTCCCCCTCTGGGTGTCTTTCTGGGAGTGTCAGGCTCTGGGCCCCTGATGAGAGATTTGTTGATATAATAACTTGATTAGGCCCCAGGATGGATAACACGGTGGCAGAAAGCCAACCATTGACGCCCAGGGAGGCCCTGATCCCACTCCTTAACCTCTCCTCAGGAGATCAGCGTCTCCACCTGCCCTCGGCTAATCACTGACATCACTTACACAGGGCAGCACTCTGGCCGGAGGAAGGGCTGCCTAGGGACAGAGCTGGGGTTAGGCTCCAGGGCCCAGTTAGATATGGAGGATGGCTGGAAGGCAAGGCACCTACTTTAACCCGAAGGGGGATTGGAACATTCAAAGAAGATCCATTGTTATTTCTGCTTTACACATTTGTTTTAACAATGTTCCACATCTATATTGTATATCCCCATTAACCTTCCTGGATACAGCCTCACACATGGCAACATTGTTTGGGGAATCCCTCAACCTGCATTTCAAGGTGATTTCAAAATATGGGTGACAACCCTGGCATGTGACCGAAGCCTCAAATATCCTCATTACTACTGCTCTGTTATATGGGTGGTTGGACTAACTCCGCTAGGGTTATTGTAGAAGTCAGATATACAGAAGACTGGTTTATATAAAAGTTAACACTTCTAGACCATGATGGGAGCAATATCCTAGATTAACTAGATGTCCTTCAACCCTCCAGGGCTTCATTAGCTATCCCAGAAGGGCCCTCGGTGGCCCTCAGCATCCTCTTCCACCCAGGTTTTCACCACCACAAGCAGAGCGCCAAACAACTTTGGACACAATACTTTTACTCTGTCTCTCCTCAAGTTATTTGTGGCGTGGCGTACTGGTGCCACTCATTCAGTTAAATTCACATCTCCGTCCGCTTGGGCCAAACAGCGGATTGTGGTGATATGTGAGCTCTAAAGACCAAACAGGAGCCTCCCCTTACCAGCCCCGGTCATTGAGGAGCTCGGAGCTTCAGAAAGGACACTAAACAAAAGCCGGCCCCTCTGTGTCTCAATCTCCTCTCTTTGTTGCCTCCTCGGCCCCCATAAAGGAAGAGGGATGCTCTTGTTTGCCCAGGAGGTGGTTTAATGGCCCCAGGTGGAACAATGGCACCACATTCAAGCCCAGCAGAGGGGTTCATTATATGGGTCCGTCCCAAAGCGCGGAGTCCCAGGACGTTCCCACTGGGGCCGAGGGTGAATGGTGTCGATGGGCGGGGAGAAAGGAGGCCATTGAGGTAACAAGCAGGTTCCATCTGCCCCCAGTGCCTCCTCACCTTGCATCTCGACAGGCAGGGGCCTCTCAGCTCACAATGGGCAAATTTAGTGTGTCGGGGTGGCTTAAAATGCTCACTTTAGAAGAGGCCATTGAGGGAAATATCAACACCACGGACCACGGAATGGAGCATTCATCCACTCCGGACTCCTTCCCATTGAACTAGTTCCTTTCCCTTTCAGACCCTTTCTCCTTTTCGTTCCATTTAAGGCACTTCTCTCATCCCCAAAACTTCAGATCACGCCATTTTTCCCATACCTTGCAAAGGGGCGGATGACAAGAATTAAGTTAGTTCTGCCCCGGCCCTCTGGTTTTGTCCCCTCTCAGCCATGGCAGGTATCTGTGGCGGGGATGAAATGGATCATCAATCAGAAGCAGCTCTCTGATGGTTTGACTCCAGCGCCAAGGTCCTCAGTGGCTGATATTAAATACTGTAGTAGACCTTAGTGGCAAAAGCTTAACTTGAGGTTTGAGCGTGTATCTCAGACTTGTGTATAATCGTACACTCAGAGAGTTTCAGTAAAGTATTTTTCCAAGTGACTGGACCAACACCATGTAGGCCTGCAGTAGAGAGATAAGCGACGCACAATTGGCCCAGCGTCGTCCAGGGTAGGGGAGGGAATGGCCGGCAGGGATGTAGCTCAGTTGGTAGAGCATGGGGTTTGCAACGCCAGGGTTGTGGGTTCGATTCCCACGGGGGGCCAGTATGAAAAATACAAATAATGAATGCGCTCACTAACTGTAAGTTGCTCTGGATAAGAGCGTCTGCTAAATGACTAAAATTTTAATAAGAATGTCCTGTATCAGCTTGATGTGAGAAATAGAATGACATGTCTTCTCTGTACGTGTGCGACCTGTTATGATATCACATAGTGGAGAAAATACCTTATATTGGCCGTTTGTTCATCGTTTAATGGTGCCACATGAAGTACGCCTACTGTACCCACATTCCCCTATCAAATCAAATCAAATTTGATTTGTGACATGCGCCGAATACACAGGTGTAGACCTTACCGTGAAATGCTTACTTACAAGCCCTTAACCAACAAGGCAGTTCAAGAAATAGAGTTAAGAAAATATTTACTAAATAAACTAAAGTAAAAAATAGTCTGGGTGGCAATTTCATTAATTGTTCAGCAGTCTTATGGCTTGGGGCTAGAAGCTGTTAAGGAGCCTTTTGGACTTAGACTTGGCGCTCCGGTAGCGCTTGCTGTGCGGTAGCAGAGAGAACAGTCTATGACTTTTTGGGGCCTTCCAATGCATTTACATTTTACAGTTTTACATGTTTAGTCATTTAGCAGACGCTCTTATCCAGAGCGACTTACAGTTAGTGAGTGCATACATTCTTTTTTTTCTTTTTTATACTGGCCCCCCGTGGGAATCGAACCCACAACCCTGGCGTTGCAAACGCCATGCTCTACCAACTGAGCTACATCCCTGCCGGCCATTCCCTCCCCTACCCTGGACGACGCTGGGCCAATTGTGCGCCGCCCCATGGGTCTCCCGGTCGCGGCCAGCTATGACAGAGCCTGTATTCGAACCAGGATCTCTAGTGGCACAGCTAGCACTGCGATGCAGTGCCTTAGACCACTGCGCCACTCGGGAGATATTCATCTGATTTGACTGTCTCCTAAGTCTCTGTGTGTGAAAATAGTGTTTTTAGCCTATTGTCTTGAAGATCCTTATCAGAAGGCTAATCTGCCAGGGCAATTAACCTAATGCAAAACAATAAGGAGAATCAGCTTAGACAAGGATTCTTATTATTTGACAAATACATCATATAGGCTATGAAATTATGACAATAAATCACACACACACGCGCACACACACACAAACACACACAGACGTTTCACTTAGTTTGCACATGGTGTTTAATTAATGCAAACATTTGCATACACACACGCTCATGCTCACATGCTTTCTCACACACACACACACACGCTCGCTCTTGCTCTATCACACACACACACACACACACACACACACACACACACACACACACACACACACACACACACACACACAAACACACACACACACACACATTAAAGATGCCTTGGCATATACTACAGCCTTGCAAATAGCCTGGATGTTCTGATTTGGGATGGTCTTGTTTGGGATGGTCTGGTTTGGGATGGTTTGGTTTGGGATGGTCTGGTTTGGGATGGTCTGGTTTGGTTTGGTATGGTTTGGGATGGTCGGGTTTGGGATGGTTTGGTTTGGGATGGTCTGGTTTGGGATGGTTTGGTTAGGGTTGGTTTGGTTTGGGATGGTTTGGTTTGGTTTGGGATGGTCGGGTTTGGGATCTGATCGTGGTCTATACTACTGCAGGTAAATGTATGTTTTATTTAAGAAATAAGGCACAAACGGCAATGCTATATCATAAATATACAGTGAGGGAAAAAAGTATTTGATCCCTTGTTGATTTTAAATGTTTGCCCGCTGACAAAGACATGATCAGTCTATAATTGTAATGGTATGTTTATTTGAACAGTGAGAGACAGAATAACAACAAAAAAATCCAGAAAAACACATGTCAAAAATGTTATAAATTGATTTGCATTTTAATGAGGGAAATAAGTATTTGACCCCTCTGCAAAACATGACTTAGTACTTGGTGGAAAAACCCCTGTTGGCAATCACAGAGGTCAGACGTTTCTTGTAGTTGGCCACCAGGTTTGCACACATCTCAGGAGGGATTTTGTTCCACTCGTCTTTGCAGATCTTCTCCAAGTCATTAAGATTTTGAGGCTGACGTTTGGCAACTCGAACCTTCAGCTCCCTCCACAGATTTTCTATGGGATTAAGATCTGGAGACTGGCTAGTCCACTCCAGGACCTTAATGTGCTACTTCTTGAGCCACTCCTTTGTTGCCTTGGCCGTGTGTTTTGGGTCATTGTCATGCTGGAATACACATCCACGGCCCTGGCTGAGGGAAGGAGGTTCTCACCCAAGATTTGACGGTACATGGCCCTGTCCATTGTCCCTTTGATGCGGTGAAGTTGTCCCCTTAGCAGAAAAACACCCCCAAAGCATAATGTTTCCACCTCCATGTTTGATGATGGGGATGGTGTTCTTGGGGTCATAGGCAGCATTCCTCCTCCTCCAAACACGGCGAGTTGAGTTGATGCCAAAGAGCTCCATTTTGGTCTCATCTGACCACAACACTTTCACCCAGTTCTCCTCTGAATCATTCAGATGTTCATTGGCAAACTTCAGACGGCCCTGTATATGTGCTTTCTTGAGCAGGGGGACCTTGCGGGCGATGCAGGATTTCAGTCCTTTACGGCGTAGTGTGTTACCAATTGTTTTCTTGGTGTGACTATGGTCCCAGCTGCCTTGAGATCATTGACAAGATCCTCCCGTGTAGTTCTGGGCTGATTCCTCACCGTTCTCATGATCATTGCAACTCCACGAGGTGAGATTTACATTTTACATTTACATCATTTAGCAGACTTACAAATTGGTGCATTCAACTTATGATAGCAAGTGGGACAACCATTTTTTTTTTTTGGGGGTATTCCTTGCATGGTATTTCTCGCATGGAGCCCCAGGCCAAGGGAGATTGACAGTTATTTTGTGTTTCTTCCATTTGCGAATAATCGCACCAACTGTTGTCACCTTCTCACCAAGCTGCTTGGCGATGGTCTTGTAGCCCATTCCAGCCTTGTGTAGGTCTACAATCTTGTCCCTGACATCCTTGGAGAGCTCTTTGGTCTTGGCCATGGTGGAGAGTTTGGAATCTGATTGATTGCTTCTGTGGACAGGTGTCTTTTATACAGGTAACAAACTGAGATTAGGAGCACTCTCTTTAAGAGTGTGCTCCTAATCTCAGCTCGTTACCTGTATAAAAGACACCTGGGAGCCAGAAATCTTTCTGATTGAGAGGGGGTCAAATACTTATTTCCCTCATTAAAATGCAAATCAATTGATAACATTTTTGACATGCGTTTTTCTGGATTTTTTTGTTGTTATTCTGTCTCTCACTGTTCAAATAAACCTACCATTAAAATTATAGACTGATCATTTCTTTGTCAGTGGACAAACGTACAAAATCTGCAGGGGATCAAATACTTTTTTCCCTCACTGTAGTCACAGGTAAATTACGTTGTTCAGCCCAACACGCACAAGAGAGCCAACCAATTTACCAGTGACTATATTGTGATAGCACTGCCTCGCGTGCATTATTCAGTGCCTTCAGAAAGTATTCACACCCCTTAACATTTTCCCACAAAAAAATTGTGTTCAAGCCGGAATTTTAAATGGATTAAATTGAGATTTTGTGTCACTGGCCTACACACAATACCTCATAAAGTCAAAGTGGAATTATGTTTTTAGAAATGTTTACAAATGAATGAAAAGGTGAAATGTCTTTAGTCAATACGTTTTTAACCCCTTTGTTATGGCAAGCCTAAATAAATTCATGAGTAAAAATATGCTTAACAAGTCACATAATAAGTTGGATGATTTTTAAATGACTACCTCATCTCTGTACCCCACACATACTATTATCTGTAAGGTTCCTCAGTCAAGCATTGCATTTCAAACACAGATTCAACCACAAAGACCAGGGAGGTGTTCCAATTCCTCACAAAGAAGGGCACCTATTGGTAGATGGGTACAAAAAAAAGCAGACATTGAATATCCCTTTGAGCATGGTGATGATTATTAATTACACTTTGGATGGTGTATCAATACACCCAGTCACTACAAAGATACAGGCGTCTTCCTAACTCAGTTGCTGGAGAGAAAGGAAACCGCTCAGGGATTTCACCATGAGGCCAATGGTGACTTTTAAAACAGTTACAGAGTTTAATGAGTGTGATAGGAGAAACATTTGGATGGATCAACAATATAGTAGTTACTCCACAATACTAACCTAATTGATAGAGTGAAAAGAAGGAAGCATGTACAGAATAAAAATATTCCAAAACATGTATCCTTTTTGCAACAAGGCACTAAAGTAATACTGAAAAAATTTGGCAAAGCAATTCACTTTTTGTCCTGAATACAATCAATCAATCAGTCAAATGTATTTATAAAGCCCTTTTTACATCAGCAGATGTCACAAAGTGCTAGACAGAAACCCAGCCCAAAACCCCAAACAGCAAGCAATGCAGAAGTAGAATACAAAGTGTTATGTTTGGGGCAAACCCAATACAACACATTACTTAGTACCACTCTCCATATTTTCAAGCATATTGGTGGCTGCAGCATGTTATGGGTTTCGCTTGTAATCGTTAAGGACTAGGGATTTTTTCAGGATAAAAAATGGAATAAAGCTAAGCATAGGCAGAATCCTAGAGGAAAACCTGGTTCAGTCTGCATTCCACCAGACACTGGGAGATTAATTCACCTTTCAGCAGGACAATAACCTAAAACTAAATGCCAAATATACACTGGAGTTGTTTCCTAAGATGACACTGGATGTTCTTGAGTGGCCCAGTTACAGTTTTGACTTAAATCAGCTTAAAAATCTGTGGTAAGACTTGAAAATGGGTATCTAGCAATGATCATAATAGAATAATGTGCAAATATTGTACAGTCCAGGTCTGCAAAGCTCTTAGAGCCTTACCCAGAGAGACTCACAGCCGTAATCGCTGCCAAAGGTGATTCTAACATGTATTGACTCATGGGTGTGAATAGTTATGTAAATGAGATATTTATGTATTTCATTTTCAATGAATTAGCAACATTTCTAAAAACATGTTTTCACTTTGTCATTATGGGGTATTGTGTGTAGATGGTTGAGAAAAAAAATCTATTTAATACATTTTAAATAAAGGCTGTAACACAACAACATTGTGCATTCAGAAAGTATTCAGACCCCTTGACTTTTTCCACATTTTGTTACGTTACAGCCTTATTCTAAAATTGATTAAAAAATAAAAATAAAACATAAATCTACACACAATACCCCATAATAACAAAGCAAAAACTGGTTTATATAATTTTTTTCAAATGTATTAAAAATTATCAACTTTAATATCACACTCACATAAGTATTCAGACCCTTTACTCAGTACTTTCTTGAAGCACCTTTGGTAGCGATTACAGCCTCAAGTTTTCTTGGGTGTGACGCTACAAGCTTGGCACACCTGTATTTGGGAAGTTTCTCCCATTCTTCTCTGCATATCCTCTCAAGCTCTGGCAGGGCCACTTAAGGACATCCAGAGACTTGTCCCAAAGCCACTCCTGCGTTGTCTTGGCTGTGTGCTTAGGGTCGTTGTCCTGTTGGAAGGTGAACCTTCGCCACAGTCTGAGGTCCTGAGAGCTCTGGAGCAGGTTTTAATCAAGGATCTCTCTGTACTTTGCTCCGTTCATCTTTCCCTCAAACCTGACTAGTCTCCCAGTCCCTGTCGATGAAAAAAATCCCTATAGCACGATGCTTCCCTGTAGGGATGGTGCAAGGTTTCCTCCAGACGTGACGCTTGGCATTCAGGCCAAAGAGTTTAATCTTGGTTTCATCAGACCAGAGAATCTTGTTTCTCATGGTCTGAGAGTCCTTTAGGTGCCTTTTTGGCAAACTCCAAGCGGGCTGTCATGTGCCTTTTCCTGAGGAGTGGCTTCCGTCTGGCCACTCTACCATAAAGGCCTGTTTGGTGGAGTGCTGCAGAGATGGTTGTCCTTCTGGAAGGTTCTCCCATCTCCACAGAGGAACTCTGGAGCTCTGTCAGAGTGACCATCGGGTCCTTGGTCACCTCCCTGACCAAGGCCCTTCTCCCCCAATTGCTCAGTTTGGCTGGGCGGCCAGCTCTAGGAAGAGTCTTGGTGGTTCCAAACTTCTTCCATTTAAGAATGATGGAGGCCACTGTGTTCTTGGGGACCTTCAATGCTGCAGAAATGTATTGGTACCCTACCTCAGATCTGTGCCTCGACACAATCCTGTCTCGGATCTCTACAGACAATCCTTCGATCTCATGGCTTGGTTTTTGCTCTGACATGCACTGACATGCACTGTGGGACCTTATATAGACAGGTGTGTGCCTTTCCAAATCATGTCCAATCAATTGAATTTACCACAGGTGGACTCCAATCAAGTTGTAGAAACATCTCAAGGATTATCAATGGAAACAGGATGCACCTGAGCTCAATTTCGAGTTTCATAGCAAAGGGTCTGAATACTTATGTAAATAAGTTATTTCTGTTTTTATTTTTAATACATTTGCAAACATTTTTAAAATCCTGTTTTCGCTTTGTCATGATGGGGTATTGTGTGTAGATTGATGTGGAAAAGATTTATTTAATACATTTTAGAATAAGGCTGTAACGTAACAAAATGTGGAAAAAGTCAAGGGGTCTGAATACTTTCTGAATGAATTCTCTGCGTTTTTGGCATTGAGAAATAGGTGCTACACTGCCTTTAAAGCTGGGGCTCTTCTATTTTCAAACCCTAGCACAAGAATTGGTAATTTACCTGTCTTATATGAGCTCGCTTGTGCTGAGGTGGGAGGGGTGGCAAAATCTGAGGTGTGTCCTTAAAAATGCCAAAGTGCCAATTTCAGTATGCGCTGGTGGGGATATTTAAGACCATCTGAAAACTGGTCTTAGCGGTAACGCAGTTGGTTATGGCATGGATTTTGACAGCTGAAGTGCCTATCCAGCCGTGATGCACAGTGTCCAGTATGCACATGGAACAAGATTGTCTGTCGGCCCTGCATTAAAGAACATAATTGGTTAAAGAAAATTGTGATAAATAAAATAGTATACCAGTTTCATTTAAGGACCAAAGGATTGACAGCCATCCCATAAAGATTGCAAAATAGTTGGGAAGAGATATTTGACGTACCGATTCCATAGCATAGTGTTTATGAAAAAAAAAACATTGTAAAGTTGTTATCCCACTGGCTATAAGGTGAATGCACCAATTTGTAAGTCGCTCTGGATAAGAGCGTCTGCTAAATGACGTAAATGTAAATGTAAATGTATGAACTGATACGGAAAAAAACGACGCCGGATTCAAAACTTAAATTCAAAACTTAAATTATTATACAAAATTCTTGATACCAATAGAATGTTATTTATATTGGGGATTCAATCTTCCCAGCTCTGCAGATTTTGCTGCGAAGAGATAGAATCATTAGATCATTAGGTAGCTTTTTTTTATCACAGGTCCAGGAATGGCTGAAGGATTGCAATATTTCCCTGGAGCTGACCCTACTGGGTGATCTGAAAAGTCATAGTCAATCGATCAATAATATAATAATACTTTTAGCAAAAATGTTTATTTTCAATTTACAATCTGTAGAAACAATGAGAATAGAAAGGTTCAGAACTTTTGTGAAACATCACAGTACAGTTGAAAAATATATGGCAAATAGAAATCCAATATGGATGGTGTTAAGAGGTAGATTGGAGGTGTTGAATGGAGCTGAAGGATGGGACTAATAACAACAAGATAACTAATGTAAAGCATACTGTGTCCATAATACGTATATAGGTTATAGGTTGAGAGCTTTTGTGAAAGAGAACAGTCAGAAAGATATGGCATATACAGTGGGGGGAAAAAAGTATTTAGTCAGCCACCAATTGTGCAAGTTCTCCCACTTAAAAAGATGAGAGAGGCCTGTAATTTTCATCATAGGTACACGTCAACTATGACAGACAAAATGAGAAGAAAAAAATCCAGAAAATCACATTGTAGGATTTTTAATGAATTTATTTGCAAATTATGGTGGAAAATAAGTATTTGGTCAATAACAACAGTTTCTCAATACTTTGTTATATACCCTTTGTTGGCAATGACACAGGTCAAACGTTTTCTGTAAGTCTTCACAAGGTTTTCACACACTGTTGCTGGTATTTTGGCCCATTCCTCCATGCAGATCTCCTCTAGAGCAGTGATGTTTTGGGGCTGTCGCTGGGCAACACGGACTTTCAACTCCCTCCAAAGATTTTCTATGGGGTTGAGATCTGGAGACTGGCTAGGCCACTCCAGGACCTTGAAATGCTTCTTACGAAGCCACTCCTTCGCTGCCCCGGCGGTGTGTTTGGGATCATTGTCATGCTGAAAGACCCAGCCACGTTTCATCTTCAATGCCCTTGCTGATGGAAGGAGGTTTTCACTCAAAATCTCACGATACATGGCCCCATTCATTCTTTCCTTTACACGGATCAGTCGTCCTGGTCCCTTTTCAGAAAAACAGCCCCAAAGCATGATGTTTCCACCCCCATGCTTCACAGTAGGTATGTTGTTCTTTGGATGCAACTCAGCATTCTTTGTCCTCCAAACACGACGAGTTGAGTTTTTACCAAAAAGTTCTATTTTGGTTTCATCTGACCATATGACATTCTCCCAATCCTCTTCTGGATCATCCAAATACACTCTAGCAAACTTCAGACGGGCCTGGACATGTACTGGCTTAAGCAGGGGGACACGTCTTGCACTGCAGGATTTGAGTCCCTGGCGGCGTAGTGTGTTACTGATGGTAGGCTTTGTTACTTTGGTCCCAGCTCTCTGCAGGTCATTCACTAGGTCCCCCCGTGTGGTTCTGGGATTTTTGCTCACCGTTCTTGTGATCATTTTGACCCCACGGGGTGAGATCTTGCGTGGAGCCCCAGATCGAGGGAGATAATCAGTGGTCTTGTATGTCTTCCATTTCCTAATAATTGCTCCCACAGTTGATTTCTTCAAACCAAGCTGCTTACCTATTGCAGATTCAGTCTTCCCAGCCTGGTGCAGGTCTACAATTTTGTTTCTGGTGTCCTTTGACAGCTCTTTGGTCTTGGCCATAGTGGAGTTTGGAGTGTGACTGTTTGAGGTTGTGGACAGGTGTCTTTTATACTGATAACAAGTTCAAACAGGTGCCATTAATACAGGTAACGAGTGGAGGACAGAGGAGCCTCTTAAAGAAGAAGTTACAGGTCTGTGAGAGCCAGAAATCCTGCTTGTTTGTAGGTGACCAAATACTTATTTTCCACCATAATTTGCAAATAAATTCATAAAAAATCCTACAATGTGATTTTCTGGATTTTTTTCTCCACATTTTGTCTGTCATAGTTGACGTGTACCTATGATGAAAATGACAGGCCTCTCTCATCTTTTTAAGTGGGAGAACTTGCACAATTGGTGGCTGGCTAAATACTTTTTTTCCCCACTGTAGAAGCAAACCGGATGGACATCATGAAAATGATTGGAGAGGTTGAGGCTAGAGGAAGTTCAGGAGTAAAAACAAACAAAATATAATTATTGTAAAATTGACTGCGTCCATAAAATATATATACACTGCTCAAAAAAATTAAGGGAACACTTAAACAACACAATGTAACTCCAAGTCAATCACACTTCTGTGAAATCAAACTGTCCACTTAGGAAGCAACACTGATTGACAATAAATTTCACATGTTGTTGTGCAAATGGAATAGACAACAGGTGGAAATTATAGGCAATTAGCAAGACACCCCAAATAAAGGACTGGTTTTGCAGGTGGTGACCACAGACCACTTCTCAGTTCCTATGCTTCCTGGCTGATGTTTTGGTCACTTTTGAATGCTGGTGGTGCTTTCACTCTAGTGGTAGCATGAGACGGAGCCTACAACCCACACAAGTGGCTCAGGTAGTGCAGCTCATCCAGGATGGCACATCATTGCGAGCTGTGTTTGCTGTGGAAGGTTTGCTGTGTCTGTCAGCGTAGTGTCCAGAGCATGGAGGCGCTACCAGGAGACAGGCCAGTACATCAGGAGACGTGGAGGAGGCCGTAGGAGGGCAACAACCCAGCAGCAGGACTGCTACCTCCGCCTTTGTGCAAGGAGGAGCAGGAGGAGCACTGCCAGAGCCCTGCAAAATGACCTCCAGCAGGCCACAAATGTGCATGTGTCTGCTCAAACGGTCAGAAACAGACTCCATGAGGGTGGTATGAGGGCCCGACGTCCACAGGTGGGGGTTGTGCTTACAGCCCAACACCGTGCAGGACGTTTGGCATTTGCCAGAGAACACCAAGATTGGCAAATTCGCCACTGTCGCCCTGTGCTCTTCACAGATGAAAGCAGGTTCACACTGAGCACATGTGACAGACGTGACAGAGTCTGGAGACGCCGTGGAGAACGTTCTGCTGCCTGCAACATCCTCCAGCATGACCGGTTTGGCGGTGGGTCAGTCATGGTGTGTGGTGGCATTTCTTTGGGGGGCCGCACAGCCCTCCATGTGCTCGCCAGAGGTAGCCTGACTGCCATTAGGTACCGAGATGAGATCCTCAGACCCCTTGTGAGACCATATGCTGGAGCGGTTGGCCCTGGGTTCCTCCTAATGCAAGACAATGCTAGACCTCATGTGGCTGGAGTGTGTCAGCAGTTCCTGCAAGAGGAAGGCATTGATGCTATGGACTGGCCCGCCCATTCCCCAGACCTGAATCCAATTGAGCACATCTGGGACATCATGTCTCGCTCCATCCACCAACGCCACGTTGCACCACAGACTGTCCAGGAGTTGGCGGATGCTTTAGTCCAGGTCTGGGAGGAGATCCCTCAGGAGACCATCCGCCACCTCATCAGGAACATGCCCAGGCGTTGTAGGGAGGTCATACAGGCACGTGGAGGCCACACACACTACTGAGCCTCATTTTGACTTGTTTTAAGGACATTACATAAAAGTTGGATCAGCCTGTAGTGTGGTTTTCTACTTTAATGTTGAGGGTGACTCCAAATCCAGACCTCCATGGGTTGATAAATTTGATTTCCATTGATAATTTTTGTGTGATTTTGTTGTCAGCACATTCAACTATGTAAAGAAAAAAGTTTTTAATAAGATTATTTCATTCATTCAGATGTAGGATGTGTTATTTTAGTGTTCCCTTAATTTTTTTGAGCAGTGTATATATATATATATATATATATATATATATATATATATACAGTGGGGAAAAAAAGTATTTAGTCAGCCACCAATTGTGCAAGTTCTCCCACTTAAAAAGATGAGAGAGGCCTGTAATTTTCATCATAGGTACACGTCAACTATGACAGACAAAATGATTTTTTTTTCTCCAGAAAATCAAATTGTAGGATTTTTAATGAATTTATTTGCAAATGATAGTGGAAAATAAGTATTTGGTCAATAATAAAAGTTTCTCAATACTTTGTTATATACCCTTTGTTGGCAATGACACAGGTCAAACGTTTTCTGTAAGTCTTCACAAGGTTTTCACACACTGTTGCTGGTATTTTGGCCCATTCCTCCATGCAGATCTTCTCTAGAGCAGTGATGTTTTGGGGCTGTCGCTGGGCAACACAGACTTTCAACTCCCTCCAAAGATTTTCTATGGGATTGAGATTTGGAGACTGGCTAGGCCACTCCAGGACCTTGAAATGCTTCTTACGAAGCCACTCCTTCGTTGCCCGGGTGGTGTGTTTGGGATCATTGTCATGCTGAAAGACCCAGCCACGTGTCATCTTCAATGCCCTTGCTGATGGAAGGAGGTTTTCACTCAAAATCTCACGATACATGGCCCCATTCATTCTTTCCTTTACACGGATCAGTCGTCCTGGTCCCTTTGCAGAAAAACAGCCCCAAAGCATGATGTTTCCACCCCCATGCTTCACACTAGGTATGGTGTTCTTTGGATGCAACTCAGCATTCTTTGTCCTCCAAACACAACGAGTTAAGTTTTTACCAAAAAGTTATATTTTGGTTTCATCTGACCATATGACATTCTCCCAATCCTCTTCTGGATCATCCAAATGCACTCTAGCAAACTTCAGACGGGCCTGGATATGTACTGGCTTAAGCAGGGGGACACGTCTGACACTGCAGGATTTGAGTCCCTGGCGGCGTAGTGTGTTACTGATGGTAGGCTTTGTTACTTTGGTCCCAGCTCTCTGCAGGTCATTCACTAGGTCCCCCCGTGTGGTTCTGGGATTTTTGCTCACCGTTCTTGTGATCATTTTGACCCCACGGGGTGAGATCTTGCGTGGAGCCCCAGATCGAGGGAGATTATCAGTGGTCTTGTATGTCTTCCATTTCCTAATAATTGCTCCCACAGTAGATTTTTTCAAACCAAGCTGCTTACCTATTGCAGATTCAGTCTTCCCAGCCTGGTGCAGGTCTACAATTTTGTTTCTGGTGTCCTTTGACAGCTCTTTGGTCTTGGCCATAGTGGAGTTTGGAGTGTGACTGTTTGAGGTTGTGGACCGGTGTCTTTTATATTGATAACAAGTTCAAACAGGTGCCATTAATACAGGTAACGAGTGGAGGACAGAGGAGCTTCTTAAAGAAGAAGTTACAGGTCTGTGAGAGCCAGAAATCTTGCTTGTTTGAAGTTGACCAAATACTTATTTTCCACCATAATTTGCAAATAAATTCATTAAAAATCCTACAATGTGAGTTTCTGGATATTTTTTTCTCATTTTGTCTGTCATAGTTGACGTGTACATATGATGAAAATTACAGGCCTCTCTCATCTTTTTAAGTGGGAGAACTTGCACAATTGGTGGCTGACTAAATACTTTTTTTCCCCACTGTATATATTTGCGAGAGAAAAAAACATATGGGGGATTGGAAGTGATGCAGACAAATGTTCTACAGAACCCAGTTCCTACATTTGAATATTAAAATAGATTTTATCAAACAAAACTATGCTACATTTTATCTCTGGGACCGTTAGGATGACAAATCAGAGCAAAATTACTGAATGTAAGTACATTATTTACTTTCAGAGGGGAATGTATCAAACCAGTTGCCGTGATACGTTTTTTGTTGTTGTGCACTCTCCTCAAACAATAGCATGGTATTTTTTCACTGTAATAGCTACTGTAAATTGGACAGTGCAGTTAGATTAACAAGAATTTAAGCTTTCTGCCCATATAAGACATGTCTATGTCCTGGAAAGTTTGCTGTTACTTACAACAGTCATGCTAATCACATTAGCGGACGTTAGCTCAAACCGTCCCATACACGGGACACCGATCCCGTAGAGGTTAAAAGATCAAGTTTGGTAGCAGCAAAACATTGAGTGGACCTCCCCTTTTTATCCATGTAGGCTAGGACATCATTTTAACAAGCTCCTGTTGTTATTTTGGATGTGCGTCAATCCCCTTCCATATATATATAGGCCGAGGCTACATGCCCATCATGGAACGAGAGAGTAAATAATCCGGTGACACTTGTACTTAGAAACATTTAAGTTTTTTTCCTGTAACAGTTGCTTGTTTTCCGTACAAGCCCTTGTAGTAGGCTACCGTTACTATAACGAAAGCTGGTTCAACAGCAATGTGTCTGGAGTCTTTCTGAACCATGCATTGGCCAAGGAGCCTGTCCATAAGGTTTCTAAATGCTCTACTCATGAGGCTTTTTGCTGACATGCTTTTGCATTATTCACAATTCATATCAAATCAAATCAAAATATATTTGTCACATATACGTGTTTAGCAGATGTTACTGTGTAGCGAAATGCTTGTGCTTCTTCCTCCGACAGTGGAGTAGTATCTAACAAGTATCATAGGCCTACCTGCAGTGCATACTCCATTCGGCTTGTATACATCCCCATTTCCAAAGAGCGCATCTTGTCCGGTTACCTTCAAACATTGGCTATTCAAAATGTTCAGTCCTATAACACAATTAAAACCATAAGCTTGGCTATATCTTGCTCATTGAGAATGTGCCTCACACAAACAATAAAATTTATGGTAGCCTAGTATGTTTTATTTCAGAAAATGCGTAAAGACCTATGCTCATCGAAGCCAATTATAACAATGTTGACTGTCAACACTCCAAACATATTGAGCAAACACTGGATGTTTTTCTTTTTACTGTTACTCGTTACCGTAGCCTATTTAATAAACTGTAGTATCAATCCACAATGGACTAGGACAGAATATTCCGTGCCTCCAGCCGAATTGGAGTTGATGACAAAGCAAAGACCGTCAATAACCTAAAGCCTGAGACAAACGCATGCAGTGTGAAGCCATGGAACGCCTTGATTGGCCAGTGAGTGGCCGAGCCACTCATCAAATCTACAACTTGTTTATTCATTAAAACCCAGCCCTTTCCCACTACCGCCAGCTTTTGCGCTCATAATAACGGCTGTGAAAATAGCAAAAATATTTCTGACACACCTGGGACCTATAGCGCTACCGCCAGTACTTAGATTTACCATTGCGTTAGGTTTGTTAAAATACAGCCCAGAGTCTCTCAGTCCCAGACCGTGTCTCCTAGCCTCCTTACTGTGCAGGTAAGTGAGCGATGGGGCTTCCCACGGGGGAAACTCAGCAGGGGCCGTGGGTGGCAGGCGGCAGGGAGGGAGGGAGGGAGGGAGGCAGGCTGACAAGCATACCCCCAGGGGCCGTATTGCACCTGTGTTGCACCAGGCGGTGTGTGTACGTGTGTTTGTGTGTGTTTCCATGTCTATGTCTGCGTGTGTGTGGGGGAGTTTGGAGGGCTCACCAAATGCCTCAGCTCCCAGAACTCTCAGCAGGGTACCATTGAACTGGTGAAGTCCTGCTGTGCCACCACAGAGAATACATACATCTCACTAAGTCCCCTCATTGCCCCACACACACATTCATCTTTCCTGTTGGGCCCTGGCTGGGGGGTCCCATGGTGAAGGGTCCCATGGTGAAGTGTTCATGCTGGTATATCCACGGAGGAAGAATGTGTAAGAGGTTGGGGTGCTTTGACTGGCCCTAGCCTATGTTCTCTTATCATGCACTGGAGTGGTCCACATTCCCAGACCAATGAGACACTTTATAATGATTCATCTGATTGTTTTTATTGTTTTTATAGTCGTCCCAATTAACGTTCCCTAAATCAAAGATACCTACCCTATTGAAGAGATAATATATCGTAGTTCCTAGGATAGGATATATTATGTTTTGTATGTTTATGCCATTAACACTTTGTCTGGTATTAGTGTTAGATGGTAGCATAGCCACATTTGGTCGTACCCAAAGGTTTTAAGGATAAAATTGGAGGTGATTCAACCATGACTGATTGTGTTTCATAACTGAACTGAAATATGAAAGCCTATAGTAGTGACGCCATGATGGCATGAGTTTGTGGGAGGTATGCGCCTAAAAGCTTTGGTGTTTTGTTTTGGATTTACAAAAACCAAGCGAAGATGGTGGCAGGTGTACTTCGAAATTGCTTCCAAATGAAAAGCAGAGCTTTTCAAAATGATCAAGGGATTTTGTTTTTGAGAAGGGCACATTTCAGTGACGATACCACCAAGATTCTGTTCTTCCCAACAACAAAAAATAAATAAATCAAAGGTCTTCATCACTGTTTTCTTCCCTCTCTTCCCTCACTTCCCACGTCCTCTCCATCACTTCGAGCAATCCATTACTGGAGATTATATAACTACACATATTGTTCTTGTGTAGGCCTAGCTACCCAGCCTGGTCTCATAGACTAGACGTAACATAGTAAATGTAAATCCGGGATACTCAGATTAGTATGATTTGAAAGGCTGGTCATGGCTCACATCAACACCATCATCCCAGAAACCCTATATCCACTCCAATTTGCATACCACCCCAACAGATCCACAGATGACACAATCTCTATTGTACTCCACGCTGCTCTTTCCCACCTGGACAAAATAAACACCTATGTGAGAATGCTGTTCGTTGACTACAGCTCAGCGTTCAACACCATAGTGCCCTCAAAGCTCATCACTAAGCTAAGGACCCTGGGACTAAACACCTCCCTCTACAACTGGATCCTGGACTTCCTAATGGGCCGGCCCCAGGTGGTAAGGGTAGGCAACAACACATCTGCTACACTGATCCTCAACACGGGGGACCCTCAGGGGTGCGTGCTTAGTCCCCTCCTGTACTCGCTGTTCACCTATGACTCTGTGGCCAAACACGACTCAACAGCATCATTAAGTTTGTCGACGACACAACAGTGGTAGGCCTGATCACCGACAGCATATAGGAAGGAGGTCAGCAACCTCTCCCTAAACGTGATCAAGACAAAGGAGATGATCGTGGACTACAGTAGAAGGAGGGCAGAGCACACCCCCATTCTCATCGGAGCTGTAGTGGAGCAGGTTGAGAGCTTAAATCACCAACAAACTATCATGGTCCAAAAACACCAAGACAGTCGTGAAGAGCGCACGACAATGCCTATTCGCACTCAGGAGACTGAAAAGATTTGGCATGGGTCCTCAGATTCTCAAAAAGTTCTACAGCTGCACCATCGAGAGCATCCTGACTGGTTGCAACACAATCTGGTATGGCAACTGCTCTGCCTCCGATCGTAAGGTGCTACAGAGGGTAGTGCGTACGGCCCAGTACATCACTGGGGCCAAGCTTCCTGCCATCCAGGACCTCTATACCAGGCGGTGTCAGAGGAAGGCCCTAAAAATTGCCAAAGACTCCAGCCACCCTAGTCATAGACTGTTCTCTCTGCTACCGCAAGGCAAGCGGTACCGGAGTGCCAAGTCTAGATCCAATCTTAACAGCTTCTCCCCCCAAGCCATAAGACTGCTGAAATGCTAATCAAATGACTCCCCGGACTATTTGCATTGGCCCCCCCTAACGTTAGCCAGCTAGCCACCTAGTCACCTAGCTATAATTTGTAACATATTATAAAATATACATTTAGAAAATTCCTAACATATTGTACGTTTGGCAAATTTGTAACATTTAATACAATTTGTAATTCGTAACATATCATACGAAATGGGTGATGGACATTCACAAATGAAGTCTCTCGGATTTACGTACAGAATAATACGAAATGCTCTGTGACCAGGTTGAGCTAGCTACCGGATCTGAAAAAGAAGAAGAGAGAGAGAGAGAGCGAGAGAGAGAGAGAGAGAGAGAGCGAGAGAGAGAGAGAGAGAGAGAATAAGCCACAAGGCTGCGGATGACTCCAGAGGTTACTGCTTTTGCATAAAAGAAGCGGGTCTTTTTCTGAGGCAATTGAGTGGTGCTTCAGTTGCCTACAGCCAGGAGGTTCGGAGTGCAGAAGCACCAGACTGCCAAATGATGAAAGAGCATTGACTGGCAACCGGGGAGGTTTAAGCCGAAACCAAAAAGTTCTGAGCAAAAACATAAAAAACAACGGCTCGCATTTCAACTGAATACTTTTTTCCTACTGCTTTTCTTTCTGTGTAGGTTTTTCCAGCGTCAGAGTGAGCAGGTTTGGTTTACAAAAGCTTGCGCCACAGCCTTGGAGCAAGAGGAGCTCCTCGTGGGGCATGGAGCGAGGTGGAGGAGGTGGATGGGCATGGGTATGCAGCAGCCCCTCCAGCCCACCTCCCCATATCTTACTGAGTGTATTGGGGGGTGGGTGAGGGGGCTGATTGCTAAGGTAAGGGTTGACCTATGCTCTCTAGCAGGGAGTTCATTGTGCTCAACACTTTCAATAACTTTAGTCTTTCCCTCCTCTGTTCAGTTTGTGAAGGATGTAATGTACAGCCCAAATAGCAAATTGTACCCATTTAATAGGATACATGTCCAGTGAGGGCAGAGTAGAATACCCATGTCATGGCTCAGTCAGAGTTGGCATACAGAAGCCAGAGCAGCATTCCAGGGGAATAGGATTAAATGTGTACTCAGGTGGAGCGTGGTACACACAGCATCAGTCCTGGAGTCATCCACAAACACGCTAGAACCTGTCTCAGGTCAGGTCATGTCTGCGTCCCAAAAGGCACCCTATTCCCTATATAGTGCAATACTTTTGACCAGGGCCCATAGTGCACTTTGTAGAGAATAGGATGCCATACATGTCAACCCTGTCAAGACAGAACCCAGAATAGACTCTCCATAATCCAATCTGAAACAGTGGTGAAATATGATGCAAGGCATCAGCAACGTGATAAAGATTGTATTTTTCGCACTGAGAGAGAGAGAGAGAGAGAGAGAGGTCTAGGGGAGAGGGAGTTAAATGAGATATTCGCTGTGAGTGAAGTAGTCCTGGTGTGTATGTGTGTAAGTAAGTAATTCATTCTCACTGTCAGTGTGTATGTGTGTGTGAGAGAGCATGCTTGCGCACATTTGCACTTGTGTTTGCCCGAACGTGCATGTACCCATGCTTTGGCCGCGCCACTTGAAAAAGGCAGTAAAAAAAAGCCGCCCTAAGCAGTGGCCAGCAGAGCCCAGGTTCAGAACTGAATCAGTCTCATAAGTACAGGCTGGCTGTGGGCCCGGTGGGCCCGAGGTGGGGAGAGGAGGAGAGGCAGGCAGGCTGCAGCAGATCGGTAGGCAGGCACTGTGTAACCCAGACCTGTTTATGTACCACCTAAGGCCCGGTGGGGAGGCCCTAAATGTAGCTCAGTTAGTACATCATGGCTGTAAGTCGCTTTAGATAAAAGTGTCTGCTAAATGGCATATATAAATTGGAGCCATGCTTCAGGGGATTAGGGCTAGGTGTGGTGGAGGGGTCAGACGTGTCCGCAGAGCTGGGAAACAGGTCCCCACAGCAGCAGCAGCCTGGGCCATAGGATCTGTGCCAGGGCCCTCCATGTGTGGCGGATGTTTTCCACGAGCGGAGCAGCCAGCTTGGCTGCAGCTGTCCAAACCGCAGACCCTGGTAGAAGGGAGGTGAAGAGAGAGGGGGGGGAGAGGGAGGGACGGTGGACTTGGCAAAGGTCAGTCAGGCTGAGACGGCCGGGAGTGTGGGAACTGTCCGGGAAGGCATGTGCGAAATGCTCTGAGACGTGGTATCACTTTACAGCCAGACCGCCTGGGGACAGGCTCACTGCGTGCCTGGGCGTGTGTGTGTGTGTGTGTGTGTGTGTGTTTGGGAGGGTAATAGGATTCCAGTGAAATGAAAGAGAGGGAGCAAGAGGTCAGTAAATGAAAAGATGAAGTGAGTGATGGAGGGAACTTGGAGTGAAGAGCAGGAAATAATTCTGATCCCCGCCCCCCACACACACACATACACACGCACACACACACACACACACACGCCCCCACCGCCACACACACCACTCTTTCACTCACAGCTGTGTGAAAATTCCTGGATTTGAGCAGGGTTGACGTCGGGAGCATGTCAGCACTATAGATGGTCTCAGTCAGAGTTATGTAGCGCATGTATTGAACATGATTTATCATTACTGAACAAAGTCATTAACCTCCAGATCAATGTCTTGGGGAAAGGGAAATTAGCTTCTTGTTTTGACTATATTGTTGTAATGGGAAATAGTGCATAGGATGGGCCTGCAATAATCTAGCCCAAAATAATAATAATAATAATAATAATAATAATAATGTAGCCTCTGAGAAACATTTTAGAGGACAAGAGGGACATCTTCAAACCACACATGGATACACAAAGCAGTCCAACCAAGGAGGATGAATTGAAGAACAAACTGAATGGGTCTTTCCTCCTCACTTCTTTGTCTTTTACTTCTATTGAACTTCCACCACAGCGATTCAATACCTTCTGTAGGCTAGACATTCACCTGGATCCCTGCTCCTGACACTGTGACACGTTTGGCACTCGGTAATGCAGGCAAAGCTGTAATACGGTAATACGGTAATGCAGGTAAAGCTGATCCTATGGCGCTGTCTGAACACGCACACAGGTCCACCTATCTCTCCTCTCCTTGGGAAGATTTCAAGTGCTTACCCAGAGTCAGATTACTCATGGATACCTTTTGTATGACTCTGCATGCAGTTTAAATGAAGTTGAAGGTAGTTTCTGGAGCTATTGCAAATAGCGTTAGCACAATGACTTGAAGGATGTAGGAACGGCCAGCATGCCAGTTCTTCCTGTAAACTTCCAGTCATTGCGCTAACACACTACCCACTGGACACAGATGTTATTTCAAGGTCTAGTTTTGATTTACATTTGATTGAGTTGTCAACTAACGTGAATTCAACATGAAATCGACAAGAATTGGTGTCACTGGATTTAGGTTAAGTTGGGTGAAAAAGTTGGGTGGAAAAAGGACATACATTTCAGAAATTAATTTACGTTGATGACTTTTTGCAAATCAAATCATTTTTCTACGTTGATTGAATGTTGTCACATAGATATATATTTTTTGAAATGATGTGGAAACAACTTTGATTTAACCAGTTTGTGCCAAGTGGGTATCCCTTTAAAGACAAACAGAAATGCCCTCAAACAAACCCAACATCTGCTGGATTCGATTTCACTGCCCCTTGCTTCCCCTCCCTTCCCCTCCCTTCTCCTCCCTTCTCCTTCCTTCCCCTCCCTTCTCCTCCCTTCTCCTCCCTTCTCCTTCCTTCTCCTCCCTTCTCCTCCATTCTCCTCCCTTCCCTTCCTTCTCCTCCCTTCCCCTTCCTTCCCCTCCCTTCTCCTCCCTTCTCCTTCCTTCCCCTCCCTTCTCCTCCCTTCTCCTTCCTCCCCCTCCCTTCTCCTCCCTTCTCCTCCATTCTCCTCCCTTCCCTTCCTTCTCCTCCCTTCCCCTTCCTTCCCCTCCCTTCTCCTCCCTTTTCCTTCCTTCCCCTCCCTTCTCCTCCCTTCTCCTTCCTCCCCCTCCCTTCTCCTCCCTTCTCCTTCCTTCCCCTCCCTTCTCCTCCCTTCTCCTCCCTTCTCCTCCCTTCTCCTTCCTTCTCCTCCCTTCTCCTCCATTCTCCTCCCTTCCCTTCCTTCTCCTCCCTTCCCCTTCCTTCCCCTCCCTTCTCCTCCCTTCTCCTTCCTTCCCCTCCCTTCTCCTCCCTTCTCCTTCCTCCCCCTCCCTTCTCCTCCCTTCTCCTCCTTCTCCTTCCTTCCCCTTCCTTCCCCTCCCTTCTCCTCCCTTCTCCTTCCTTCTCCTTCCTCCCCCTCCCTTCTCCTCCCTTCTCCTCCTTCTCCTTCCTTCTCCTCCCTTCTCCTCCCTTCCCCTCCCTTCTTCTTCCTTCCCCTTTCTTTCCCCCCCTTTCTCTGTCTGTGTGTATCTACCTTTGTTGTGTGTACTGTTTACTGCTGCCTCCCTCCTTTGTCCGCTTTATTTTCTCCCTCACTCATCGGGTCCAGGCCGTTGAAGAAGCCTAATCCGGGTTATTTGGTTACCAATGCTTGTGGCTGGTTGGCTGGGGGTTGGCTCTGGCTCTCTCTCTCTCTCTCTCTCTCTCTCTCTCTCTCTCCCTTCTCTCCATTCCCCCATCCCTTATTTATCCAAATAAGATGTGGTCGATGAGGGTTGGTGAGTAAAAAGGATCTCTCTGCCACTCTTTTATCTACTCTCTACACTCACTGTTGCTCAAGAAAGCCCTTTGTCTGCCTTTCTCCTCCCTGACATCCATTCAGGCCTGCATTCAGAGTCCTCAATCAGGTGTCCCTAAAGAGTTGTGCTCTCATAATGGGGCCCAATTCATTACTGTAAATAGCAGTGGCAGTCATTGCATTGTCTCCGTGACACAGTTGGTTTAGAGGCCCTTTAAGGCTGGTGGTAATTGTTTTAATCCCAGTGGTGGTTCTTATGGGGGCTTTTGGGGGCTTTTCTGGGCCATGAAACAGAACATGGACCCTGGTGGCTTTGTTAACCCCCCTAGGTAGGTGTGGAAGTAGGGGAGGAAGGGGAGGTGGGGGAGGTGGGGAAGGTAGGGGAGGTAGGGATGAGTATGCAGTACTATATTAAGCCATTATATGGTGAATAAGCTGGAGTCTATAGTGTTGTTTCCAGGGGAGGATGCTATAGTTTCTGTGGGTTATTTGGTATACTTTTTTATTTGGTGTTTGTGTGTGGGTGTGGGTGTGTGTGTGGGTGTGTGTGTGGGTGTGTGTGTGGGTGTGTGTGTGTGCCTTAGTGCCTGCAGGCCTGCATGCATTTGTGTGTGCATGCGTATGTGTGTGTGCGTGTATGTGTGTGTGTGTGTGTGTGTGTGTGTGTGTGTGTGCGCGCGCATGTGTAAGCTGCTCTCTTTGTGTAATTCTCTGTAAACCTGAGTGTGCAGTACACTCATGGTCCGCTCAGGGTGTCTGGCTTTGCCCCTGATCATGGCCCTCTCTGGGTGTCTGGCTTTTCCCCTGATCATGGCCCTCTCAGGGTGTCTGGCTTTTCCCCTGATCATGGCCCTCTCTGGGTGTCTGGCTTTTCCCCTGATCATGGCCCTCTCTGGGTGTCTGGCTTTTCCCCTGATCATGGCCCTCTCAGGGTGTCTGGCTTTGCCCCTGATCATGGCCCTCTCAGGGTGTCTGGCTTTTCCCCTGATCATGGCCCTCTCTGGGTGTCTGGCTTTTCCCCTGATCATGGCCCTCTCTGGGTGTCTGGCTTTTCCCCTGATCATGGCCCTCTCTGGGTGTCTGGCTTTTCCCCTGATCATGGCCCTCTCAGGGTGTCTGGCTTTTCCCCTGATCATGGCCCTCTCAGGGTGTCTGGCTTTTCCCCTGATCATGGCCCTCTCAGGGTGTCTGGCTTTTCCCCTGTGGCGTCAGCCACCTCACCAAACTCTTCCCAGCGCACGCTGTCCTCTGTTCCCATCAGTCGTCAGAGCTTTGGTCTGACGAATGGCACCGTTTTTCCTACATAGTGCACTACTTTTGACAAGAGCCCAAGAAGTAGTGCACTATATAGGGAATAGGGTGCCATTTGGGAGACACACAGAGCAGAGCGTAGGCCTGTACTTACAACGTGGCCTCTCGCCCCCGAGCAGGCCGTGTTTATGTTCTGTGTAATTGCAGGCTTCAGTTTGAGCAGGAGGCCAGTGTCTGTCAAAATAGCCCCCGCTCTCCCTTCTCTCTCTCTGTGCTCCCCTCCATGCCATCCCAAATCACATTAACTCTCCCAACCCCCTCACCTCCCACACACACACACACACAAACTCCCAAAACCCTGCACCGTGTCCCCAGCCCCTCTGCCCAGTCATGGGGCTCGTAGCCTCACGCTCCGCACTCTGAGTACAGGGGCCTGGGGTGCTACTGTGCTGGGTGATGGACAGCTGCTACTGTGCTGGTTGATGGACAGCTGCTACTGTGCTGGGTGATGGACAGCTGCTACTGTGCTGGGTGATGGACAGCTGCTACTGTGCTGGGTGATGGACAGCTGCTACTGTGCTGGGTGATGGACAGCTGCTACTGTGCTGGGTGATGGACAGCTGCTACTGGGCTGGGTGATGGACAGCTGCTACTGTGCTGGGTGATGGACAGCTGCTACTGTGCTGGGTGATGGACAGCTGCTACTGGGCTGGGTGATGGACAGCTGCTACTGTGCTGGGTGATGGACAGCTGCTACTGTGCTGGGTGATGGACAGCTGCTACTGGGCTGGGTGATGGACAGCTGCTACTGGGCTGGGTGATGGACAGCTGCTACTGGGCTGGGTGATGGACAGCTGCTACTGGGCTGGGTGATGGACAGCTGCTACTGGGCTGGGTGATGGACAGCTGCTACTGTGCTGGGTGATGGATAGCTGCTATAAGCTGTTAGAGATAGAGCAGGGATGGGCAACTGGCGGTCCGCGGCCCCCCTTTGTAGAATACATTTCCAATTTTAAAAATTTAGGGGCGGGGGGGTGGTCAGTCGGGGTCTCAACTTACTTTTGAGAGTTAGAATAGTAGATTGCACAAGGTGCAAGTTCGAAAATTTGATTGTGCATCTGCACATTTTTCTCTTGTTATATCAGTCACTGACGGCTCAATTAGCCCATGTCAGCAATTTATTTTAGATTGGTTAGTTAGTCTAGCAGCCAGATATTTAAACTTGTAGTAATCATGGTCGAATTACCGATCTGATCATCAGATATCATATTAAAAACTGCAAACATTTGTCTCTATCCTATGGCAAATATGTATAATTGCAGGAAATTAGCTGTAAAACTGAAAATGTTTTGCTCTGCCCCATGGCAAAATGAGCAGAATTGCACGAAATTAGTTATAAAATAGAAAAATATTCTCTCCGCCGCATGGCAAAATGTGTAGAATTGCAAGAAATTCACTATAAAACACCTTTTCTCCATCCCTAGCAAATACAGCTGATTACACTGATTGCATTCTAAACTGAAAATCATCAAAACAAATAAAATTATATTGGTCGCATACACATGTTTAGCAGATGTTATTGCGGGTGTAGCGAAATGCTTGTGTTCCTAGCTCCAACAGGATCCTGAGTGGTGCAGCGGTCTAAGGCACTGCATTGCAGTGCTAGAGAAGTCACTACAGACCCGGGTTTGATCCCGGGCTGTATCACAACCAGCTGTGATCGGTAGTCCCATAGGGCGGCGTACAATTGGCCCAGCGTTGTAGGGGTTAGGTGAGGGTTTGGCCAGGGCAGGCCGACATTGTAAATATGAAATAATACATTTACATGTGTATTCAGACCCTTTACTCAGTACTTTGTTGAAGCACCTTTGGCAGCAATTACTGCCTAGAGTCTTCTTGGGTATGGCGCTACAAGCTTGGCACTCCTGTATTTGTGGAGTTTCTCCAATTCTTCTCTGCAGATCCTCTCAAGCTCTGTCAGGTTGGATGGGGAGCGTCGCTGCATAGCTAATTTTCAGGTCTCTCCAGAGATGTTCGATCAGGTTCAAATCCGGGCTCTGGCTGGGCCACTCAAGGACATTCAGAGACTTGTTCCCGAAGGTACTCCTGCATTGTCTTGACTGTGTGCTTAGGGTCATTGTCCTGTTGGAAGGTGAACCTTCACCCCAGTCTGAGGTCCTGAGTGCTCTGGAGTAGGTTTTCATCAAGGATCTCTCTGTACTTTTCTCTGTTCATCTTTGCCTCGATCCTGACTAGTCTCCCAGTCCCTGCCGCTGAAAAACATCCCCACAACATGATGCTGCCACCACCATGCTTCACCATAGGGATGGTGCCAGGTTTCCTCCAGACATGACGCTTGGCATTCAGGCCAAAGAGTTCAATCTTGGTTTCATCAGACCAGAGAATCTTGTTTCTCATGGTCTGAGAGTCCTTTAGGTGCCTTTTGGCAAACTCCAAGCGGACTGTCATGTTCCTTTTACTGAGGAGTGGCTTCCGTCTGGCCACTCTACCATAAAGGCCTGATTGGTGGAGTGCTGCAGAGATGGTTCTGTCAGAGTGACCATCAGGTTCTTGGTCACCTCCCTGACCAAGGCCCTTCTCCCCTGATTGTTCAGTTTGGCCGGGCGACCAGCTCTAGGAAGAGTCTTGGTGGTTGCAAACTTCTTCCCTTTAAGAATGATGGAGGCCACTGTCTTCTTGGGGACCTTCAATGCTGCATTGGTACCCTTCCCCAGATCTGTGCCTCGACACAATCCTGTCTCGGAGCTCTACGGAAAATTCCTTCGACCTCATGGCTTGGTTTTTGCTTTGACATGCACTGTCAACTGTGGGACCTTATATAGACAGGTGTGTGCCTTTCCAAATCATGTCCAATCAATTGAATTTACCACAGGTGGACTCCAATCAAGTTGTAGAATGTATTTATTTTTATTTTTATTTTACCTTTATTTAACTAGGCAAGTCAGTTAAGAACAAATTCTTATTTACAATGACGGCCTACAACGGCCAAACCCGGATGACACTGGGCCAATTGTGTGCCGCCCTATGGGACTCCCAATCACGGCCGGTTGTGATACAGCCTGGAATCGAACCAGTGGGTCTGTAGTGACGCCTCAAGCACTGAAATGCAGTGCCTTAGACCACTGCGCCACTCTGGAAACATTTCAAGGATGATCAATGGAAACAGGATGCACCTGAGATCAATTTCGAGTCTCATAACAAAGGATCTGAATACTTATGTAAATAAGGTATTTCCATTTTTTATTTTTTATACATTTGCTAACATTTTTTAATTTTTTTACTGTTTTCGCTTTGTCATTAATTGGGTATTGTGTGTAGATTGATGAGCAAAAACATGTATTTTATCAATTTTAGAATAAGGCTGTAACGTAACAAAATGTGGAAAAGGGGAAAGGGTCCCAATACTTTCCGAATGCACTGTATATATGAAGTCGGTAGAACAGTATGTAAACATTATTCAAGTGGTGACTATTTAACAGTCTGGCCTTGAGATGGAAGCTGTTTTTCAGTATCTCAGTCCCAGCTTTAATGCACCTGTACTGCCCTCGCCTTCTGGATGGTAGCGGGGTGAACAGACTGTGGCTTGGATGGCTAAGGTCCTTGACGATTTTCTTCATGATTAGTTGATTATTGGAGTCAGGTGTGTTAGCTGGGCCTGGGGCAAAAGTGTGACACCAATCAGGCCCCTGAGGACTGGAGTTGCCCATGCCTGGATTAGAGGGTGAAATTCCTTTACGTTCACCCTGTGATCTAGCGTATAGCTCTGTGTGTGTGTGTGTGTGTGTGTGTGTTTGTGTGTGCGCTCCGCTCAACCCACACAAACAGAGTCGCTCCGCCACCACTACTCCTAGAATGCCAGAGCTTTTCCCACCAATTTAGACAATTACCAGTCCCGGTCACGGTGCTCAAAGTCAGAGCTCATGACCCCAGTCCCCAATGACAGCCCTAGAAGCTCAGCTATGTCTCCTTTGTATAAAAAAAAAAAACAGACCTCTCTGACAAATTCATCATTGACCTCTCAGTGACAGGCTCCCTGATTTGTTGATTGGTGATCATAATGCTCTCTGATTAATGTAATGTGTGCTGTTTTGCGAAATGTGACCCAACAACTTGATTCGGTCCTATGTAGCAAAATTGAAATTGTGTTTTTTACATTGGATAAAAGTAGAGACTGCGCTAGAAAATTGTATATCATACACTTCAGTTGAGGAACAATGGGAAAGTAATTTTGCTTTGAAAGTTGATAAACTTGTAACCCCACTTTTGAGAAAATGGCCCATGAATGTTTTGGTACACCTACTGGAGAGCTCTTCTTTCTCTCCACCCATTCAGCATCATTCACACCCTCTTAAGCCTTAGCCCCGCCCATCTCTTTAAGGATTCACATGTGAGGTCATGTGCTAAACAGAGTGAGTAAGGTAGTGTAGTAAACAACCAAATATTACAGCCTTACCGCAAAAGTGGAAGAGGAAAGTGGAAGGGGGAGAAAGTAAGGAACTTGTCTGTCGGCCTTTCATTAAAGAACATAATTGGTTAAGGAAAACTGTGATAAATAAAAAAGTATATCAGTTTCACTTAAGGACCAAAGGATTGACAGCCGTCCCATATAGATTGCAAAATAGTTAGGAAGAGATTTTTGACGTACTGATCCCATGGCATAGTGTTTATGAACTGATACGCAAAACGACACCGGATTCAAAAATTAGAATCTTTCAATTTAAATTATTATATAAAATTATTGCTACCAATATAATGTTATTTACACGGGGGATACAATCTTCCCAGCTCTGCAGATTTTGCTGTGAAGAGACAGAATCATTAGATCATTTGTTTTGGTTCTGTCCATTTGTAGCTTGTTTTTGGACACAGGTCCAGGAATGGCTAAAGGATTGCAATATTTACCTGGAGCTAACCTTGCAGATAGCATTACTGGGTGATCTGAAAAGTCCTAGTCAATCGATCAATAATATAATAACACTTTTAGCAAAAATGTTTATTTTTAATTCACAATCTGTAGAAGCAATGAGAATAGAAAGGTTGAAATATATATGGCAAATAGAAATCCTATATGGATGGTGTTAAGAGATAGATGGGAGGTATTGAGGTATTGAATAGAGTTGAAGGATGGGACTAATAACAAATAACAACAAATTATAACAAAGATAGCTAACAATGTAAGCATACTGTGTCCATAATAAGTATATATGTTGTATGTTGGGAGCTTTTGGAAAAGATCACAGTTAGAAAGATATGGCATATAGAAGCAAACCGGATGGACATCATGAAAATGATCGGAGAGGTTGAGAGTAGAAGAAGTTCAGGAGCAAAAAAAAATATATATATATATATATACATATAATAGAATTAAATGTAAAATTAACTGTGTCCATAAGGTGTAGATAGTAAGTATAGGCCGGAAGTAGAGGCCTGGGCATTGTTGTTCACTAATTTACTCCAAGTAGGGAAAGGATGGCGGGGTTGAAAAGTAATAAAGGGGAGTATTTATATAAAAAACATGGGGGATTGGAAGTGATGCAGACAATTACATTGATAGAAGATACAATCTATCTGCAATATTAAGCTGATCCATCCCCCAGAAAGAAAAAAAAATATATATATATATACACTGCTCAAAAAAATAAAGGGAACACTAAAATAACACACACTAGATCTGAATGAATGAAATAATCTTATTAAATACTTTTTTCTTTATATAGTTGAATGTGCTGACAACAAAATCACACAAAAATTATCAATGGAAATCAAATGTATCAACCCATGGAGGTCTGGATTTGGAGTCACCCTCAAAATTAAAGTGGAAAACCACACTACAGGCTGATCCAACTTCGATGTAATGTCCTTAAAACAAGTCAAAATGAGGCTCAGTAGTGTGTGTGGCCTCCACGTGCCTGTATGACCTCCTTACAAAACCTGGGCATGCTCCTGATGAGGTGGCGGATGGTCTCCTGAGGAATCTCCTCCCAGACCTGGACTAAAGCATCCGCCGACTCCTGGACAGTCTGTGGTGCAACGTGGCGTTGGTGGATGGAGCGAGACATGATGTCCCAGATGTGCTCAATTGGATTCAGGTCTGGGGAACGGGCGGGCCAGTCCATAGCATCAATGCCTTCCTCTTGCAGGAACTGCTGACTCACTCCAGCCACATTAGGTCTAGCATTGTCTTGCATTAGGAGGAACCCAGGGCCAACCGCACCAGCATATGGTCTCACAAGGGGTCTGAGGATCTCATCTCGGTACCTAATGGCAGTCAGGCTACCTCTGGCGAGCACATGGAGGGCTGTGCGGCCCCCCAAAGAAATGCCACCCCACACCATGACTGACCCACCGCCAAACAGGTCATGCTGGAGGATGTTGCAGGCAGCAGAACGTTCTCCACGGCGTCTCCAGACTCTGTCACGTCTGTCACGTGCTCAGTGTGAACCTGCTTTCATCTGTGAAGAGCACAGGGCGCCAGTGGCGAATTTGCCAATCTTGTTGTTCTCTGGCAAATGCCAAACGTCCTGCACAGTGTTGGGCTGTAAGCACAACCCCCACCTGTGGACGTCGGGCCCTCATACCACCCTCATGGAGTCTGTTTCTGACCGTTTGAGCAGACACATGCACATTTGTGGTCTGCTGGAGGTCATTTTGCAGGGCTCTGGCAGTGCTCCTCCTGCTCCTCCTTGCACAAAGGTGGAGGTAGCAGTCCTGCTGCTGGGTTGTTGCCCTCCTACGGCCTCCTCCACGTCTCCTGATGTACTGGCCTGTCTCCTGGTAGCGCCTCCATGCTCTGGACACTACGCTGACAGACACAGCAAACCTTCTTGCCACAGCTCGCATTGATGTGCCATCCTGGATGAGCTGCACTACCTGAGCCACTTGTGTGGGTTGTAGACTCCATCTCATGCTACCACTAGAGTGAAAGCACCGCCAGCATTCAAAAGTGACCAAAACATCAGCCAGGGAAGCATAGGAACTGAGAAGTGGTCTGTGGTCACCACATGCAAAACCAGTCCTTTATTGGGGGTGTCTTGCTAATTGCCTATAATTTCCACCTGTTGTCTATTCCATTTGCACAACAGCATGTGAAATGTATTGTCAATCAGTGTTGCTTCCTAAGTGGACAGTTTGATTTCACAGAAGTGTGATTGACTTGGAGTTACATTGTGTTGTTTAAGTGTTCCCTTTTTTTTTTTAGCAGTGTATATACAGTGAGGGAAAAAAGTATTTGATCCCCTGCTGATTTTGTACGTTTGCCCACTGACAAAGAAATGATCAGTTTATAATTGTAATGGTACGTTTATTTTAACAGTGAGAGACAGAATAACAACAAAAAAATCCAGAAAAACGCATGTCAAAAATGTTATAAATTGATTTGCATTTAATGAGGGAAATAAGTATTTGACCCCCTCTCAATCAGAAAGATTTCTGGCTCCCAGGTGTCTTTTATACAGGTAACGAGCTGAGATTAGGAGCACACTCTTAAAGGGAGTGCTCCTAATCTCAGTTTGTTACTTGTATAAAAGACACCTGTCCACAGAAGCAATCAATCAATCAGATTCCAAACTCTCCACCATGGCCAAGACCAAAGAGCTCTCCAAGGATGTCAGGGACAAGATTATAGACCTACACAAGACTGGAATGGGCTACAAGACCATCGCCAAGCAGCTTAGTGAGAAGGTGAAAACAGTTGGTGCCATTATTCGCAAATGGAAGAAACACAAAAGAACTGTCAATCTCCCTCGGCCTGGGGCTCCATGCAAGATCTCACCTCGTGGAGTTGCAATGATCATGAGAAAGGTGAGGAATCAGCCCAGAACTACACAGGAGGATATTGTCAATGATCTCAAGGCAGCTGGGACCATAGTCACCAAGAAAACAATTGGTAACACACTACGCCGTGATGGACTGAAATCCTGCAGCTCCCGCAAAGTCCCCCTACTCAAGAAAGCACATATACAGGGCCGTCTGAAGTTTGTAAATGAACATCTGAATGATTCAGAGGAGAACTAGGTGAAAGTGTTGTGGTCAGATGAGACCAAATTCGAGTTCTTTGGCATCAACTCAACTCGCCGTGTTTGGAGGAGGAGGAATGCTGCCTATGACCCCAAGAACACCATCCCCACCATCAAACATGGAGGTGGAAACATTATGCTTTGGGGGTGTTTTTCTGCTAAGGGAACAGGACAACTTCACCACATCAAAGGGACAATGGACGGGGTCATGTACCGTCAAATCTTGGGTGAGAACCTCCTTCCCTCAGCCAGGGCATTGAAAATGGGTCGTGGATGGGTATTCCAGCATGACAATGACCCAAAACACACGGCCAAGGCAACAAAGGAGTGTCTCAAGAAGAAGAACATTAAGGTCCTGGAGTGGCCTAGCCAGTCTCCAGACCTTAATCCCATAGAAAATCTGTGGAGGGAGCTGAAGGTTCGAGTTGCCAAATGTCAGCCTCGAAACCTTAATGACTTGGAGAAGATCTGCAAAGAGGAGTGGGACAAAATCCCTCCTGAGATGTGTGCAAACCTGGTGGTCAACTACAAGAAACGTCTGACCTCTGTGATTGCCAACAAGGGTTTTGCCACCAAGTACTAAGTCATGTTTTGCAGAGGGGTCAAATACTTATTTCCCTCATTAAAATGCAAATAAATTAATAACATTTTTGACATGCGTTTTTCTGGATTTTTTTGTGGTTATTTTGTCTCTCACTGTTCAATTAAACCTACCATTAAAATTATAGACTGATCATTTCTTTGTCAGTGGGCAAATGTACAAAATCAGCAGGTAATCAAATACTTTTTTCCCTCACTGTATATTAAGACTAAAAGTGGTGAAAGTAGTAGCAAAAAGGTAGTAGTAAAAATACACTTTATTTAGTCCTTGGTCTATATCCCAATCTGACTTAGGTGCAGGTCATGTTGTTCTTCACATTACCATCTCTGGTAAACACACACAAAATCAAATATAATCAAAGTTTATTTGTCACATGCACAGGATACAGAAGGTGTAAACGGTACAGTGAAATGGCTACTTTTATAGTGGAGTCTTTTGTGTAGACCCATAATCTCAACCCATACTACCATGCACCATACATGAATCTGCAGGTAGCTAATGCTAAACATCTAGGTTTAATGTTAGCTAGCTAGCTAACAATAGGCTATAACTAGCAATACAAATTAATTTCTGAGATACGAATAATATTACTACACAGCTCATACACATAACGCTAGCTAGCGAAACAGCTAATATTAGCTAGCTAGCTAACAGTACGCTTTAATTTGCAATGAAAACGATTTTCTGACAAAATTAAAAAACGTATAACGCCGCGTTCAAAACAACTGGGAACTTGGAACTGGGAACTCAGAAATCTCCAACTACCGACTTCAGTGCATTCAAGACGACTGGGAACAAGCTCTGACTGGGAAAATTGTTTTGAACGGTCTTCTAACTCGGAATTCCAAATCGGGAACTCTGGCTTCTTTCTAGAGCTCTGACTTTCTGGCCTGAAGATCACTGACGTCGTGATTTGACCTCGTATTTTTCAGAGTTCCCAGTTGTCTTGAAAGCACCATAATACTTGAAAATGTAGCTAGACTTACCCATATACATGGATGAACGCTTCTCCCTCTCTGTCATGGATGCCATGGTTGCCCTTAGTTTGAAGATGTAATCCGGAGACAGGTGTTTTATAGAACAGCTGTCTGTGCAATCATACGTTGCTTCCACCAGGCATTCCACTGATTTCAAAACTCTGTCAACTTCTTCCGTGACAACAACACTGTTTCTTCCCCATCACTGTCATCAGAAGACTCTACATGTCTGGTTCAATGAAAATGTTTTTACCTAAATCAGGGATTTCCTCATCATCTGATTAATTTGTAGAGTCAGAGAGAGTCAGCATGGCACGATCGTCCTCCAGAAAGTAGTCTATCACAACTTTGTCCACTGATCTTTGTCGATAGTGCCTGTTAAATTTAGTTGTAAGCAGTAGCAGCACTTTTGCAGTTCTTCATGATATCTTTCATAAAAGCTGTGGTAGAAAGGATTATCTACACATACTGAGCAGCTCATGTTATAGACAGAAGCATACTACATGGCAGACCAACCCAAACTCATCTCTCGGCATGTCCAGCCCATCCATTATCTCAGCCAATCATGGCTAGCGGGAAGGTTCCTGTCTTTTTCCGTGGCTAAACCAACTAGGCTCGTAATTTAATAATTGTATTCGTATTTACAGATGGCATAAACGTTTGTTATTAAGGCACATGAAAGTTCACATGTTCCAGAAGGCATTTCTGCCCAAAAACGCATTTTGATATAACAAAAAAATGTTTCATGTTCAAATGCCTCTCCTGTGAAGTAGTGACGTGCGGCATATGCCTAGCTTCCTGGAAGGGGTCACAAATAGTTCGCTTTCAGACAAAATGTGAAGGAATGCAAGAATGACAGTTGTTTGTTAGTGGGGGGGTGGAATATGTTATTTTTTACTAGTTTGGTAATTATGTTGTTGCTTATTGGGTGTATGTTCACATTGACGTAGTCTGATAGATTTGCACGATCAGATTGGGAGCAGTGCACTCCTCAAACCTGCAAGCCGTTAGCCCCACTCAAAGCTCCTAACCCTAACTTGGTTGTATCTGTCACTTCTATTATTTATCACGCTGCTAAAAATACAGAGAATATAAACATTTTACTCCTGGGTAAAACAAAGCACCTAGTCGAATAGATAGTTAGGAGACCTCATGAGCTGTCCTTACCATTTAAGAGTTACCAACAGGTGTCTTGCAGAGAGTCACTGGTTCCTGCACCACATGAAATTGCTTTGGAGTTGTTAAAATAATGTTTTGATATTTCTGTTTTGGTATGATCAGTCCAGAAATAATCTGATCAGTCCAGAAATAATCTAGACCTACGTGTAACAGTATCTACAGTAGCACTTTTGACAAACATTTCACCAGGCCTATTTCACATTAAATGCCTAAATACTTATAACTACTAGACTAATAAATAAACACATTTTTTTGATTATTTAATTACCTTCATCATGTTATTTCTAATTATCAATTTGGAGTGCAACATCACGTTGTTAAAAAAGATGCCTACATTGGGCATGCCTATAAATTGGCCAATTAAAGGCATCTAGGGTTTATGTTAACTTTAATTGTGTTGGATGAAAATTATAGACCTTTCAAATGTTGGATGCAACATTGGATGCAAAATTATTGGCAAGTGACTTGATGCCTACTGTGCCAAAGAGATTTAGAGTTGTTAGACGGGAGTGACGAGTGTGTTGATATAACAGTAATATATAGTCCGAATTCCACTTTTAACAAACATCAGAATGTTTTTATTTATTTGTTTAACCTTTATTTTGACAGGAAGTCATGCTGAGACCAACGTCGGTTTTTCAGAAGAGCCCTGTAATTACAAAAATATACACAAAATTACACATATCAATACACTACAAAAAGCAAAAACAAGTTATGCATGCCAACATATTAGGCAATAATTGGGAGTAGGCAAAGTGCTCTTGTCAAACTAAAATTATATCAAACGTTTTATCATTGCAAAATTTGATGTACAATCACATTCACTGTGTGCTATAGAGTTCACAGCTGGTGATGCCTTATTGCGATTGGTTATTCCCAGTCATTTGCAACAATGTCAATGAGCATCATCACTATCTTTCCTTTGTGGTACCTCAAACTGTCATGATTACCATCTGAGATAAACTTGTATGAGTTCATTTGACTCCTGGCTCAGAGTTTGTCTGGGTAGTGTCTCAACATCATCCTAAAACCTACATCCTAAAACCTACTCTCAAAAACATGATTTTCCTGTGTTTTATATATATTTCCACACTATGAGGTTGGAATAATACTGTGAAATTGTGAAAATTAACATAATGCCATTTTAGTGTAAGAGCTGTTTTTAAAACGACAGCCTGAAATTTCAGCCTGTTTTGGTGGGATAGAGTTTTGGCCTACCTGGTGACATCACCAAGTGGTAAATTAGTTAATAGACCAATAAGAAAGATAGTTCCAAACCTCTCTTACAATAACATCTAGTTTTCCGTTTTCCCCTTCCCACTCAGACCACTCCCAGACAGTCCTAGTAAAATTCTAGCTTGAGAAATTGCTCTTTGCTAAGAAGCAATTTTTGTTTCATTTTGACCATTTTCATTTAAAAGAATAACAGAAAGGTACTTAATTGTTACCCAGAAACGATTCGATATTGAGATTAAAAATGGCTGCATTGGACCTTTAAAACAGGTTTTAACAGCATTCCTAGGACCTTTTCTGAGATGCTTTGTGGATACGGGCCCAGGTATCAACCGTCATCATGGCAGTTTACATCTTTGCTGAGTCTACAATCATGAACAAGGTCATTAGTGTTTTTCCTGTATTTTGTTGAGTTCACATGGGAAAGTAGAATTTGCTTTGCCTATCCAGTGGGGAAACCTTTTTCCATTCTACTTCAACTGCCCTTTTCTAAGTAATCTGTTTGACTGTAAGAAATAGTTAAGAGGCTTTAAGATAATTAGTTAAGATAATTTATTCATTGTATCTATCATGTTGAATACTGTCTATAGTTCTATACTTAAGTACTGTATAGATTATGTTAGAGTTTCAACTTAATTAGAATAAAATTGACGTATAATGCAATATGAGAAAAGTGGATCAACTTACTGGGTTGATTAATGGTATTTTTACCATAGTCACTTTGATCAAGCTGGCTGGCACAAACTCTTAATAATAATATAATATAATAATAATATGCCATTTAGCAGACACTTTTATCCAAAGCGACCTACAGTCATGCGTGCATACATTTATTTTATTTTTTTGTGTATGGGTGGTCCCGGGGATCGAACCCACTACCTTGGCGTTACAAGCGCCGTGCTCTACCAGCTGAGCTACAGAGGACCACAGAATGGGAGTGTGTATTCAATTTAGCCCAGGGCCTGTGCAGATGTAGGATCTTAATTGGAGCCATTTTGCTACAGCAGGAACATAATCCTGCAGTAACAGGAAATGTAGATTATTATGTGAATTATAATTAATGGACATTTTTGTAAGGGTTGTATATTTTTCGTGAGGGAAAATCAAGTCTGAAATGTCATAGTGGAATGAGTTACCGCAAAGGAAAGATAATAGTGGAGCTCATTGGGTTGTGTCACAAAGTGTAATCAATTCACATTCCATAACAGTAGGTTGAAACACAGGGCTCGGTAAGAGAAATAGATGAATGGGGAGGCCGTGACAGGCGTCACCCTCCAGTACAGTAGGTGGCAGTGTATGCACCTTCCAGTTGGTTGAGAGCCGCCAATACATATTTAAAAAAGAGGAAGACGCTCATTGGCATTGTTGCAAATGAAGACGCTCATTGGCATCGCCAGCTGTGAACTCTATAGACAGCCTGGTCTCATAGACAAGATGTAACATAGTAAATGTAAATCAAGGATACTTAAAATAGTATGATACAGTGTGTTAAGTTTGGTATGGTTACATAAGACATGTTGTTACTTAAGGTAAAAACAAAAGTAGTATAACGTGAACTTCTAGCAACCCAAAGGTTTGCGAGTTCGAATCTCATAACAGACAACTTTAGCAGTTCAGCTAAAAGCAAATGTTCAACTACTTACTACTTTTTAGCAACTTTGCAACTACTTAGCATGTTAGCTAACCCTTCCCCTAACTCTAACCCTAACCTTAACCCTTTTAGCTAACCCTTCCCCTAACCTTAACCCTTAACCCTTTAACAGAACTCCTAAACTTAACCTTAACCCTAACCCCTAACCCTAACCCCTAGCCTAGCTAATGTTAGCCAGCTAGCTAACGTTAGCCACCTAACCACCTAGCTAGAATTCGTAACATATCACATGTTTTGCAAATTTGTAACATATTGTATGTTTAGCAAATTCCTAACATGTTGTATGTTTTGTAAATTCGTAACATATAATAAGAATTGTAATTCGTAACATATCATACGAAATGGTTGATGTATTTCAACAAATTAATACATAACATATATGAAACGTAGCATATCAAACTAAATGGAGTGTTGCCGATTTAAGCACGTAATAATACAAAACGCTCTGAGACCACGTTGCTTTACACACTTCAGACAACCACAGTGACTGTGACTGTATATCAAATGTTGCAATGATAAAATGTTTGATATAATTTGCACCTGACACGATCACCTTGCCCTACCTATAATTATTCCCTACAATGCTGGCATTAAACCAATTCTGATGGTTGTTAAAAGCCGAATTTTGACACAGTAGGCATCAAGTCACTTGCCAAATCCCTTTTGCACAGTAGGCATCGAGTCACTTGCCGAATCGCTTTTTCATAGTAGGCAGCTTTACTGCTTAGGACAGCTCATGAGGTCTCCTAAAAATCTGTCGACTAGGAGGGACCGTAATGACTAAAGAGGCTTCATGCTTTATTTTACCCTGAGGAGGAGGAGGAGTCAAATGTCTCAGCATTTACCATTATTGTTCTACTCTGAGACGCTTTGTGGATACGTGCAGACGGATTACCAGGACGTGTACTCCGAGCATGCGCTGAACAACTGGCAAGTGTCTTCACTGACATTTTCAACCTCTCCCTTTCTGAGTCTGTAAAACCAACATGTTTCAAGTAGACCACCATAGTCCCTGTGCCCAAGAACACTAAGGTAACCTGCTTAAATGACTACCGACACGTAGCACTCACATCTGTAGCCATGAAGTGCTTTGAAAGGCTGGTCGTGGCTCACATCAACACCATTATCCCAGAAACCCTAGACCCACTCCAATTTGCATACCACCCCAACAGATCCACAGATGATACAATCTCTAATGCGCTCCACACTGCCCTTTCACACCTGGACAAAAGGAACACCTATGTGAGAATGCTATTCATTGACTACAGCTCAGCGTTCAAAACCATAGTGCCCTCAAAGCTCATCACTAAGCTAAGGACCCTGGGACTAAACCCCTCCCTCTGCAACTGGATCCTGGACTTCCTGATGGCGCGCCCCCAGGTGGTCAGAGTAGGTAATAACCGCACTCTGATCCTCAACACGATGGCCCCTCAGGGGTGCATGTTCAGTCCCCTCCTGTACTCCCTGTTCACCCATGACTGCATGGCCAGGCACGACTCCAACACCATCATTAAGTTTGCCGATGACACAACAGTGGCAGGCCTGATCAACGACAAAGACGAGACAGCCTATTGGGAGGAGGTCAGAGACCTGGCCGTGTGGTGCCAGGACAACAACCTCTCCCTAAACGTGATCAAGACAAAGGAGATGATTGTGGACTACAGGAAAAAAAAGAGGACCGAGCACGCCCTCATTCTCATCGACGGGGCTGTAGTGGAGCAGGTTGAGAGCTTCAAGGTCCTTGGTGTCCACATCACCAACAAACTAACATGGTCCAAACACACCAAGACAGTCGTGAAGAGGGCACGACAAAACCTATTCCCCCTAAGGAGACTGAAAAGATTTGGCATGGGTCCTCAGATCCTCAAAAGGTTCTACAGCTGCACCATCGAGAGCATCCTGACTGGTTGCATCACTGCCTGGTATAGCAACTGCTCGGCCTCCGACCACAAGGCAATACAGAGGGTAGTGCGTACGGCCCAGTACATCACTGGGGCCAAGCTTCCTGCCATCCAGGACCTACATACCAGGCGGTGTCAGAGGAATGCCCTAAAAATTGTCAAAGACTCCTGCCACCCTAGTCATAGACTGTTCTCTCTGCTACCACACGGCAAGCGGTACTAGAGCGCCAAGTCTAGGTCCAAGAGGCTTCTAAACAGCTTCTACCCCCAAGCCATAAGACTCCTGAACATCTAATAAAATGGCTACCCAGACTATTTGCTGCTACTCTCTGTTTATTAGCTATGCATAGTCACTTTAATAACTCTACCTACATATACAGTCGGAAGTTTACATAAACCTTAGCCAAATACATTTAAACTCAGTTTTTCACAATTCTTGACATTTAATCCTAGTATAAATTCCCTGTCTTAGGTCAGTAAGGATCACCACTTTATTTTAAGAATGTGAAATGTCAGAATAATAGTAGAGAGAATGATTTATTTAAGCTTTTATTTCTTTCATCACATTCCCAGTGGGTCAGAAGTTTACATACACTCAATTAGTATTTGGTAGCATTGCCTTTAAATTGTTTAACTTGGGTCAAACGTTTCGGGTAGCCTTCCACAAGCTTCCCACAATAAGTTGGGTGAATTTTGGCCCATTCCTCCTGACAGAGCTGGTGTAACTGAGTCAGGTTTGTAGGCCTCCTTGCTGGCACACGCTTTTTCAGTTCTGCCCACACATTTTCTATAGGATTGAGGTCAGGGCTTTGTGATGGCCACTCCAATACCTTGACTTTGTTGTCCTTAAGCCATTTTGCCACAACTTTGGAAGTATGCTTGGGGTCATTGCCCATTTGGAAGACCCATTTGCGACAAAGCTTTAACTTCCTGACTGATGTCTTGAGATGTTGCTTCCATATATACACATCATTTTCCTTCCTCATGATGCCATCTATTTTATGAAGTGCACCAGTCCCTCCTGCAGCAAAGCACCCCCACAGCATGATGCTGCCACCCCCGTGCTTCACGGTTGGGATGGTGTTCTTCGACTTGCAAGCGTTCCCCTTTTTCCTCCAAACATAACAACGGTCATTATGGCCAAACAGTTCTATTTTTGTTTAATCAGACCAGAGGACATTTCTCCAAAAAGTACGATCTTTGTCCCCATGTGCAGTTGCAAACCGTAGTCTGGCTTTTTTATGGCGGTTTTTGAGCAGTGGCTTCTTCCTTGCTGAGCGGCCTTTCAGGTTATGTCGATATAGGACTCGTTTTACTGTGGATATAGATACTTTTGTACCTGTTTCCTCCAGCATCTTCACAAGGTCCTTTGCTGTTGTTCTGGGATTGATTTGCACTTTTTGTTCCAAAGTACGTTCATCTCTAGGAGACAGAATGCGTCTCCTTCCTGAGCGGTATGACGGCTGCGTGGTCCCATGGTGTTTATACTTGCGTACTATTGTTTGTACAGATGAACGTGGTACCTTCAGGCATTTGTAAATTGCTCCCAAGGATGAACCAGACTTGTGGAGGTCTACAATTGTTTTTCTGAGGTCTTGGATGATTTGTTTTGATTTTCCCATGATGTCTAGCAAAGAGGCACTGAGTTTGAAGGTATGCCTTGAAATACATCCACAGGTACACCTCCAGTTGACTCAAATTATGTAAATTAGCCTATCAGAAGCTTCTAAAGCCATGACATAATTTTCTGGAATTTTCCAAGCTGTTTAAAGGCACAGTTAAATTAGTGTATGTAAACTTCTGACCCACTGGAATTGTGATACAGTGAATTATAAGTGAAATAATCTGTCTGTAAACAATTGTTGTAAAAATGACTTGTGTCATGCACAAATTACTGCATTGTTGGTTAAGGGCGTGTAAGTAAGCATTTCACTGTAAGGTCTACACCTGTTGTATTCGGCGCATGTGATTGGATTTGATTTGATTTGAGGTCTGCAGAATGTAATTGTTACGAACCCCGTGGCTCTAAACGTCTAGGGTGGATGGACATGAGACCCGTAACATAAATTATGCAAATTAGGAGTGTGGCATGGAACAGTGAGAACAAATAGGACACAACTACCATGAACTACCGTCAAACACACATGGTTTATTTCAGAACACACGGTAAGGGTTTGGGAAAAAGGGCTGAGCAGGACCCAAGAAATGAAACAATAGTGTAAAACACCCCTGAACTGATCTTGCCTGCCTCAAGAACCGCTAGGCTACTGCTACCATACAAAAATACAGTGGGTGGTCCGCTCAGGTCTAACTGGTGTTTATAGACAGATTTCTTCCTACGGGTAATGTACGCCCAAGGGCATCTAGCTTAAACTCCCCTTTTCCCAGAAACACACAAAGCTACTAAACAGGGTAATCAGCAATTAAATAAGTACACAGGATACAACAGTATCCACACTCAGGTAAAGAAATATATTCTAATAAAGTTACCTATAGGGTAACCAACAACTTAGTGAGTACACACTACACAGGACACCACCGTGTCCACACTCACATAAAGAAATAGCTTCTAACAAAGTTACCAATAGGGTAACCAACAACTTAGTGAGTACACAACACACAGGACACCAACGTGTCCATACTCACATATGGAAAAAGTCTCTCTCTCTCTCAACAAACACAAGACTGGTTTTTATACAATGGGCTGTGTGATTGAACAAACGAGTAACAGGTGGTGCAATGCACAGGAATGTTCACTGATTGGTCCAATCAGCAGACACCTCAACGACCACCAATCAGGAACATACAGGACACCTGTGATTAGGGCAGAAGGAGAGAAACACACAAAAACACAGGATACCTGTATCCGTAACACTCCCACCCTTAAAAGAGCAAACCACAATGGTTTGCGACACACGTACTATCACAACACCCAAATTCACAAATCATCCTACCGGGATAACAAAAAAAACCTAGATCATACACACACGAGACAAAGCATCTGCCAACACATTATCCAACCCCTCTTCCCAGAGGAATGGCCTCTGGGTACCTGGTGGCCACACACATAATTGTCAACATAAACTGGTAACTGTATTGCCTCAGCAACAAGTTCCACATCCTTCTTCCTTTCTCTGGGCTGTTGGTCAGACTGCACCAGCTTACCAGAGGTAGCACCCGAACTATCCTCTGGGTCACACTCTCTGAATAGAATCGTGTCTGACAAATCTACCACTTCACCCACTTGTCGTGCTTGAGCACGTGTGACAGCACAAGCGGGAACACATCTGGATAACCCTGTGCCAGCTCCTCGGAGAGAGACTGGTCACTTTTATCCAATACCTCCAATACGGGTATCACCTTTCCTCCGGCAATATCGTTGCCCATTATAAATGTCACACCTTTTACTGGCAACATAGGACGTACGCCAACTCTGAACAATCCACTGACTAACTCAGAGTGTACGTTCACAAAGTGCAATGGCACTGGGACGAAACCCATTTCAATTCCTTGTACTAACACACTGGACCCACAATATGTATTATTAGACAAGGGCAACACATCAGCTAGTATGAACGACTGCGCCGCACCAGTATCTCTGAGGATTCTAACTGGACGCTGAGACGCTTCGTCATCTGATATAGAAACAAACCCCTCAAAAATGAACGGTTCATAACTGTGATCTGGGACAGGGACTTTCAAACCACATTCAGTATGAGGCCTCGGTCTTGATTCCGGCCTTACAACCGCATCGAATCAGCCCAACACCCGTTGGCGGCCTGGCGTGCTGAGGCATCCCCGGTTTGCGTTTTAGCAGAAAGCAATCATTAACCATATGTCCCACCTTATGACAATAGAAACAGTGACGCACATCTTTTGGGCGTGCTGGATGTACTGCTGGTCGACTAGGATTAAAAGTTAGCAACTCCGCAGCCCTGCTCTCCGTATCGAGCCGAAAACACGCTCTTATGCGTCAACACAAACTCGTCTGCCAATACAGACGCTTCCGACAGTGAGGATACTTTCTGTTCGTTCAGATAAACTACAATGCGTTCCGGTAAACAATTTTTAAACTCTTCTAACAAGATTAACTCCCGTAGAGAGTTAAAATCAGTTACTTTACTAGCACTGTGCCATTTGTCAAACAGATTTCCTTTGTCTCTAGCAAACTCCACATAAGTCTGAGTAGGAGACTTTTTATGAGACCTAAATCTCTGTCGATATGCCTCAGGAACAAGCTCATAGGCACGAAGAACAGTAGCTTTGACCACTTCATAATTCAAACTGTCTTCAAGAGGTAGCGCTGCCAGAACCTCTTGGGCTTTACCTGTTAGCTTACACTGAAGTAATAGGCACCATACCTCTTCGGGCCATTTCAATGCTACCGCTATCCGTTCAAACACACTGAAATAGGAATCAACCTCTGACTCCCTGAACACAGGTACCAAGGTGATCTGCCTACTAATATCAAATGTAGCAGATGACACAGCTGGTGAGGATGGCTCACTAGCAGGCATAGTATGAGCAGAGACTAACCTCGCTGTTTCTGCCTCTAGTTCCATTTTACGCAACTCCAGTTCCATCTTACGCGTCTCCAGTTCTTGATCAAGCCTACGCGTCTCCAGTTCCATCTTACGCGTCTCCAGTTCCTGATCAAGCCTACGCGTTTCCAGCTTGTCTAGCCTGATTTGTGCCCGCTCTTCCGCCTCCATTTGGAGCCGTGTCGAGCGGACATCCATCCTGGCATCACTGTCAGTCAGTGGGGAGAGTGGGTCATAACGGGGCAATGTGGCTGGAGCCTTAGTCTCGTCCTCAGACACTGATGGGCTTACAGGAACAGCAACCACATCCCCTACAGGAGCAGCAGACTCAGGCGGCGGTAACTCAAGCACTCGCTCGTTCAACAATATCGCTAGCACTACTTCCCTAACTTCTGCTTTCACTAAACCCCTCGGTATGGGTACCGAAAAGTGGTCAGCCAAAGCCTGTAGATCCACTCTACGACAATTCTCAAAAATCTCCCACGTAGGGTTTTCCAAAAATGCTTCCAAATCAAAAGTAGCCATCCTACTAGCAACACGAGCCGTCGACTACTGAACACAAAAAAAAACAGGTAGTACAGCTGCCAAGCTCAACACTGAACCAGACACTTACTAATTTGCACGAGTAGCATGGGATAGATCCCAGACGAGCCCCCACTTTATGTTACGAACCCCGTGGCTCTAAACGTCTAGGGTGGATGGACATGAGACCCGTAACATAAATTATGCAAATTAGGAGTGTGGCATGGAACAGTGAGAACAAATAGGACACAACTACCATGAACTACCGTCAAACACACATGGTTTATTTCAGAACACACGGTAAGGGTTTGGGAAAAAGGGCTGAGCAGGACCCAAGAAATGAAACAATAGTGTAAAACACCCCTGAACTGATCTTGCCTGCCTCAAGAACCGCTAGGCTACTGCTACCATACAAAAATACAGTGGGTGGTCCGCTCAGGTCTAACTGGTGTTTATAGACAGATTTCTTCCTACGGGTAATGTACGCCCAAGGGCAACTAGCTTAAACTCCCCTTTTCCCAGAAACACACAAAGCTACTAAACAGGGTAATCAGCAATTAAATAAGTACACAGGATACAACAGTATCCACACTCAGGTAAAGAAATATATTCTAATAAAGTTACCTATAGGGTA